>NW_024057731.1:47017-52017 GCF_016432855.1 Salvelinus namaycush | reverse complement strand
TGGGGAAAGAGAGAAGTGGATATGGGGAAAGAGAGGTGGATATGGGGAAAGAGAGAGATGGATATGGGGAAAGAGAGAGGTGGATATGGGGAAAGAGAGGTGGATATGAAAGAGAGAGGTGGATATGGGGAAAGAGAGAGGTAGATATGGGGAAAGAGAGAAGTGGATAAAAATCCTACAATGTGATTTTCTGGATTTTTTTTTCTCATTTTGTCTGTCATAGTTGAAGTGTACCTATGATGAAAATTACAGGCCTCTCTCATCTTTTTAAGTGGGAGAACTTGCACAATTGGTGGCTGACTAAATACTTTTTTGCCCCACTGTATGGGTTGTATTTACAATGTTGTTTGTTCTTCACTGGTTGACCTTTTCTTGTGATAACAGGTTAACCAGTAGAAATGGGAGTTTATCAACATCGGGTTTGTTTTAGAATTCTTTGTGGATCTGCGTAATCTGAGGGGAAATATGTGTCTCTAATATGGTCATACATTTGGCAGGAGGTTAGGAAGTGCAGCTCAGTTTCCACCTCATGTTGTGGGCAGTGAGCACATAGCCTGTCTTCTCTTGAGAGCCAGGTCTGCCTAGGGCGGCCTTTCTCAATAGTGAGGCTATGCTCACTGAGTCTGTACATAGTCAAAGCTTTGTACAAAGTTTGGGTCAGTCACAGTGGTCAGGTATTCTGCCACTGTGTACTCTCTGTTTAGGGCCAAATAGCATTCTAGTTTTCTCTGTTTTTTTGTTAATTCTTTCCAATGTGTCAAGTAATTATCTTTTTGTTTTCTCATGATTTGGTTGGTTCTAATTGTGTTGCTGTCCTGGGGCTCTGGGGGCTGTTTGTGAACAGAGATCCAGGATCTTGCTTATGCATCACCACTATTTACACACACACACACACACACAGACACACACACACACACACACACACACAGACACACACACACACACACACACACACACACACACACACACACACACACACACACACACACACACACACACACACACACAGACACAGACACAGACACAGACACAGACACAGATACAGACACAGACACAGACACACACACACACACACACACACACACACACACACACACACACACACACACACACACACATACACAGACACACACACACAGACACACACACACACACACACACACACACACACACACACACACACACACACACACACACACACACACACACACACACACACAGACACAGACACAGACACAGATACAGACACACACACACACACACACACACACACACACACACACACACACACACACACACACACACACACACACACACACACACACACACACACACACACACACACACACACATACACAGACACACACACACAGACACACACACACACACATACACACACACATTTAGAACATTCTGGTCTAGTTCTCTACAGAGCAACACAGAGAGAGGGAGGTGTTTAAATTTAATTGATGTTGAAACTGAACAGCTGAGACCTGCATTACCCTCAAAGAACACACACACACACACACACACACACACACACACACACACACACACACACACACACACACACACACACACACACACACACACACACACACACACACCGCTGTCCAGCTGTGAAACATAACCTCTCATAACTACGGAAACCAATCAGGCCAGGTTGGCAGGTGTGAACACTCAGAGCTAGGTTCAGCAGAGGTGTGTGGTAATTGTGTGTGTGTGTTAATCATCTCTGTCCTCTCTCTCATCTCTGTCACCTCTCTCATCTCTCCCATCTCTCTCATCTCTCTCATCTCTGTCATCTCTCTCATTTCTCTCAGCTCCCATGGCCCCTCAGCTCTGTCCTCTCTGTCCTCTCTGTCATCTCTGTCATCTCTGTCATCTCTCTCATCTCTCTCATCTCTGTCATCTCTCTCATCTCTGTCGTCTCTGTCATCTTCCTCATCTCTCTTATCTCCCTCATCTCTCTCATCTCTGTCCTCTCTCTCATCTCTGTAATTTCTCTCATATCTGTCATCTCTCTCATCTCTGTCACCTCTCTCATCTCTCCCATCTCTCTCATCTCTATCATCTCTCTCATTTCTCTCAGCTCCCATGGCCCCTCAGCTCTGTCATCTCTGTCATCTCTCTCACCTCTGTCATCTCTCTCATCTCTCTCATCTCTGTCATCTCTGTCATCTCTGTCATCTCTCTCATCTCTCCCATCTCTCTCATCTCGCTCATCTCTGTCATCTCTCTCATTTCTCTCAGCTCCCATGGCCCCTCAGCTCTGTCATCTCTGTCATCTCTCTCACCTCTGTCATCTCTCTCATCTCTGTCATCTCTGTCACCTCTGTCATCTCTGTCATCTCTGTCATCTCTCTCATCTCTGTCATCTCTCTCATCTCTCTCATCTCTCTCATCTCTGTCATCTCCCTCATCTCCCAAATCTCTCTCATCTCTGTCATCTCTCTCATCTCTGTCGTCTCTGTCATCTTCCTCATCTCTCTCATCTCCCTCATCTCTCTCATCTCTGTCCTCTCTCTCATCTCTGTCATCTCTCTCATCTCCCTCATCTCTCTCATCTCTCTCATCTCCCTCATCTCTCTCATCTCTGTCACCTCTCCCATCTCTCTCATCTCTCTCATCTCTGTCACCTCTCTCGTTTCTCTCAGCTCCCTTGGCCCCTCATCTCTGTCATATCTGTCATCTCTGTCACCTCTATCATCTCTCTCATCTCTGTCATCTCTGTCATCTCTCCCATCTCTCTCATCTCTCTCATCTCTGTAAATCTCTCTCATCGCTCTCATCTCCCTCATCTCTCTCATCTCTGTCATCCCTGTTATCTCTCTCATCTCTGTCTTCTCTCTCATCTCTGTCATCTCTCTCATCTCTCTCAGCTCCATCTTTGTAGGTCAGCTCCTCAGGGACCCGTCTCTGGAGGTCAGCTCCTCAGGGACCCATCTCTGGAGGTCAGCTCCTCAGGGACCCATCTCTGGAGGTCAGCTCCTCAGGGACCCATCTCTGGAGGTCAGCTCCTCAGGGACCCGTCTCTGGAGGTTAGCTCCTCAGGGACCCATCTCTGGAGGTTAGCTCCTCAGGGACCCATCTCTAGAGGTCAGCTCCTCAGGGACCCATCTCTGGAGGTTAGCTCCTCAGGGACCCATCTCTGGAGGTCAGCTCCTCAGGGACCCATCTCTGGAGGTTAGCTCCTCAGGGACCCATCTCTGGAGGTCAGCTCCTCAGGGACCCATCTCTGGAGGTTAGCTCCTCAGGGACCCATCTCTGGAGGTTAGCTCCTCAGGAATCCATCTCTGGAGGTTAGCTCCTCAGGGACCCATCTCTGGAGGTTAGCTCCTCAGGGACCCGTCTCTGGAGGTTAGCTCCTCAGGGACCCATCTCTGGAGGTTAGCTCCTCAGGGACCCGTCTCTGGAGGTTAGCTCCTCAGGGACCCATCTCTGGAGGTTAGCTCCTCAGGGACCCGTCTCTGGAGGTTAGCTCCTCAGGGACCCATCTCTGGAGGTTAGCTCCTCAGGGACCCATCTCTGGAGGTTAGCTCCTCAGGGACCCGTCTCTGGAGGTTAGCTCCTCAGGAACCCATCTCTGGAGGTTAGCTCCTCAGGGACCCGTCTCTGGAGGTTAACTCCTCAGGGACCCATCTCTGGAGTTTAGCTCCTCAGGGACCCGTCTCTGGAGGTTAGCTCCTCAGGGACCCATCTCTGGAGGTTAGCTCCTCAGGGACCCGTCTCTGGAGGTTAGCTCCTCAGGGACCCATCTCTGGAGGTCAGCTCCTCAGGGACCCATCTCTGGAGGTCAGCTCCTCAGGGACCCATCTCTGGAGGTTAGCTCCTCAGGGACCCATCTCTGGAGGTTAGCTCCTCAGGGACCCATCTCTGGAGGTTAGCTCCTCAGGGACCCGTCTCTGGAGGTTAGCTCCTCAGGGACCCATCTCTGGAGGTTAGCTCCTCAGCTCCATCTCTGGAGGTTAGCTCCTCAGGGACCCGTCTCTGGAGGTTAGCTCCTCAGGGACCCATCTCTGGAGGTTAGCTCCTCAGGGACCCATCTCTGGAGGTTAGCTCTGAGCACCTGTAATCACATATACTGTTGTTGTACAGCCTGCTCCTAGGCCACACACACACACACACACACACACACACACACACACACACACACACACACACACACACACCACACACACACACACACACACACACCACACAACACACACACACACACCACACCACACACCACACACACACACCACACTATGGCAGCATCCCTGTCTCTCTTTCTGCTGAAATCCTATACTATCATTTCACACCCTTCCTGCTTCATTCCCTCCCTTCTTCTCTCCATCTTTCTCCTGCCCCCTTCTCTCTTCATCTCTCTTCATCTATCTCTCTCTATCTCTCTTCTCCTTCCCCCTCCCTCCCTTTGTCTTTCCCTCTCTCTCTTCATCTAACTCTCTATCTCTCTTCTCCTTCCCCCTCCCTCCCCTTTGTCTTTCCCTCTCTCTCTTCATCTATCTCTCTATCGCTCTCTTCTCCTTCCCCCTCCCTCCCCTTTCTCTTTCTTCCTCTTCTCTTGTCGCCTCGCCTCACTCTCTCTACTACCCCCCCCCGTCTCTCCTCCGCCCACCTCCCCAACCTCCTCTACACTCTCGTAGTTCCTCCTCCTGGTTTTTCCAAAATAATACGCATCTCATCCGAGTCCACCCCCCAGTCCCCCCCACATCACCCTTATCCCGCAAGCTTCCAGAATTCCCGGATTCGCCTCTCCCCTCTTCTCCAACCCACTCTCCCCAGCTCCGCCGTCTAGTTCGTCGCGCCATCTGCTCTCGATGAAGAATCGTCACTGGGCCCGAACCCGCAGCGCTCGCCCACCACTGTCTTTCTCATCCGCCCTCATCCCGCACTATCCCCCCTGCCTCTCCCCTCCCTCTCCCTCTCTCTACCCTGCCTCTTTCCTCTCGTCTTTTGCGCTGCTTCTCGTCTATCCCCGGTATTCCTCTGAACGA
>NW_024057731.1:32500-46917 GCF_016432855.1 Salvelinus namaycush | reverse complement strand
CTAACCCTAAAACTAATTCTAACCCTAACACTAATTCAATAGCATTTGACCTTGTGGGGACTAACAAAATGGCCCTCGTTTGGTCACATGTTTGTTTGTTTGCTTTCTTGGTGGGGAATCCTGGTCCTCAAGTATGGAGTAAAACACATCCGCTCGCACAACACTAGGCCACGTCCGCTCGCACTACAACAGCCACGTCCGTCTAGCACAACAACAGCCAAGTCCGCGTCGCACACACACGCCACGTCCATCGCACTACACAGCCACGTCCGCTCGGCACACACAGCACGTCCGTCTCTGCAAACACAGCCAGTCCGCTCGCCACCACGCCACGTCCGCTCCGCATCACAACAGCCACGTCCCTCGCACACACAGCCAACTCCGCTCGCACTCACAGCACGTCCGCTCGGCAACACAGCCCGTTCCGCTTCTTCGCACACACAGCCACGTCCGCTCGCACACACAGCCAGCCGTCCCCAAGCCCTCTGCACACACAGCCACGTCCGCTCGCACACACAGCCACGTCCGCATCGCCAACACACACGTGCACACACAGCGTTCCGCTCGCACTACCAGGCCACGTCCGCTCGCAAACACAGCCACGTCCCGCTCGACACACATCAACTCGCCACACAGACCCAGGACTCCACCACACAGCCACGTGCTACACAAGCGTCCGCTCGCACACACAGCACGTCCGCCGAGACACAGCCACGTCCGCTCGCACACACAGCCCACCTCCGCCGCACACTACAAGCCACGTCCGCTCGCACACCCAGCGCCACGGCGCTCGCACACACACAGCCACGTCCGCTCGCACACACAGCCATCCGGCCGCCGTCGCGCACACACAGCCACGTCGCTCAGCACACACAGCCACGTCCGCTCGCACACACAGCCATGTCCGCTCGCACAACACCGCCACGTCCGCTCGCACACACAGCCACGTCACGCTCGCACACACAGCACGTCGCTCGCACAAAACAGCCACGTCGCCCCACGCCCGTCTCGCACACACAGCAGTCCGCTCGCCACACAGCACGTCCGATCGCACAACAGCCACGTTCCCGCTCGCACACACAGTCACGTCCGCTCGCACACACAGCCCACGTCCGCCTCGCACCAACACAGCCACGTCGCTGACACACAGCACGTCCGCTCGCACACACAGCCAGTCCGCTAAAACCGTCCCCACACACAGCCACGTCCCTCCACAACAGCCACGTCCCTGCACACACAAGCCACATCCGCTCACACACACAGCCAAGTCCGCTCACACCACAGCCACGTACACGCTCACACACACAGCCACGTCCGCTCGCACACACAGCCACGTCCGCTCACACACACAGCCACGTCCGCTCACACACACTGCCACGTCGCTCGCACACACAGCCACGTCCGCTCATACACACACGTCCCTCACCACACAGCCACGTCCGCTCGCTACACACAGCCAAGTTCGCTCACACACACAGCACAGTCAGCTCCACACACAGCCACGTCCGCTCGCCACACACAGCCACGTTCGCGCACACACACAGCCACGTCCGCTCACACACAGTCCACTCACACACACCACGTCCTCCTACACACACAGCCACGTCCGC
Organism: Salvelinus namaycush; assembly: GCF_016432855.1. Taxonomy (NCBI): domain Eukaryota; kingdom Metazoa; phylum Chordata; class Actinopteri; order Salmoniformes; family Salmonidae; genus Salvelinus; species Salvelinus namaycush. The sequence goes on along the minus strand of NW_024057731.1, from coordinate 45,307 downwards.
TCGACACACACAGCCACGTCCACTCACAACACAGCCGTCGCTCAACACACAGTCCACCTACACACCAGCCAAGTCCACTCCCACACACAGCCACGTCCGCTCCCAAACACAGCCACGTTCCGCTCGCACACACAGCCACGTCCGCTCGCAACACACAGCGCACAAGCTGCCGCTCGCACACACAGCCACGTCCTACACACACAGCCACGTCCGCTCAGACACACAGCCACGTCCGCTCGCACACACAGCACGTCCACTCTAAACCACACAGCCACGTCCACTCACACACATAGCCACATCCCTCACACACACAGCCAAGCTCCAGCTCCAACACACAGCCACGTCCGCTCACACACAGCCACGGTCGCTCTACACACGCCACACGTGCCGCTCGCCACACACGCACGTCCGCTCATCACACACACGTCCACTCACACACACCAGCCACGCCCACTCACTACACACACAGCCACGTCCGTCACACACACACAGCCACGTTCCACTCCTAACACACACAGCCACGCTCGCTCACACAACACCAGCCACGTCCACTCACACACACAGCCACGTCCGCTCACACACACACGTCCACTCCTACACACAGCCACGTCCACTCCTACACACACAAGCACGGTCCGTCACACACACAGCCACGTCCGCTCGCACACACGAGCCACGTCCGTCGCCACACACAGCCCGTACCGCTAGCAAAGCACCGCCAATACACACCAGCCACGTCCGCTCAGACACACACAGCCACGTCCGCTCGCACACACAGCCACTCCGTAGACACAAAGCCACGTACCCTAGCACACACAGACATAGTCCGCTAGCACACACCAGCCACTCCACCGCTCGCACACACAGCCACGTCCGCTCACACACACAGTCCATACGCTGTCAGCACTCGCACACACAGCCACGTCCGCTCGCACACACAGCCACGTCCGCTCGCACACCACAGACACGACGTCAGACACACAGCCACGTCCGCTCGCACACACAAGCCACGTCTCACGCTTCCACACACACAAGCCACAGTCCGCTCGCAACACACAGCACCTTCCGCTCGCACACACAGCCACGTCCGCTCGACACACAGCCACGTCCGCTCGCACACACAGCCACGTCCGCTCGACACCACAGCCACGTCGCTCGCACACACAGCCACGGTCCGCTCGCCCCCACAGCCACGTCCCGCTCGCACACACAGCCACGTCCGCTCGCACACACAGCACGGTCGCTCGCACACACAGCCACGTCCGTCGCACACAGCCACGTCCGCTCGCACACACAGCCACGTCCGCTCGCAACACAGCCACGTCCGCTCGCACACACAGCCACCGTCCGCTCGCCACACACAGCCAGTCCGCTCGACACACAGCCCGTCCGCTCGACACACAGCACGTCCGCCACACCAGCCACGTCCGCTGCATCCAACACACCACGTCCGCTGCACACACAGCCACGTCCGCTCGCACACACAGCCACGTCCGCTCGACACACAGCCACGTCCGCTCGCACACACAGCCACGCCGCTCGCACAACACAGCCACGTCCGCTAGCACACAACGAGCCGTCCGCTCGCACAACACAGCCACGTCCGCTCCCACACAGCCACGTCCGCTCGACACACAGCACGTCCGCTCGCACACACAGCCACGTCCGCTAGCACACACAGCCACGTCCGCTCGCACACACAGCCACGTCCGCTCGACACACACAGCACGTCCGCCGCACACACAGCCACGTCCGCTCGCACACACAGCCACGTACGCTCAGGACACACAGCCACGTTCCGCTCGCACACACAGCCACGTCCGCTCGCACCACACAGCCACGTCCGCCTCGACACACACAGCCACGTTCCCGCTCGCACACACAGCACGTCCGCTCGCACACACAGCCACGTCCGCTCAGACAACACAGCCACGTCCGCTCGAGCCACACACAGACCACGTCCGCTCGGCACAAACAGCCACGTCCGCTCGCACACACAGCCACGTCGCTGCACACACAGCCACGTACCGCGCGCACACACAGCCACGTCCGCTCGACACACAGCCACGTCCGCTCGCACACACAGCCACGTCAGCCGCGCCAGCCACACAGCCACGTCCGCTCACCACGCTCAGACACACAGCCACGTCCGCTCGCACACACAGCCGCTGACAGAACAACACCGCTCACAAGCACACGTGCATCCACCGCTCGCCCCACAACACAAGCCACGTCCGCTCAGCACACACAGCCACGTACCACGCCGCCACACCACGCCACCGCTACCAACCGGCTCGCACACCAGCCCAGCAGACACAGCCACGTCCGCTCGCACACACAGCCACGTCCAGCCGCACACACAGCCACGTCCGCTCGCACACACAGCACACGTGGCCGCTCGCACACACAGCCACGTCCGCTCGCACACACAGCCACGTCCGCTCAGACACACAGCCACGTCCGCACGCCACACACAGCCACGTCCGCTCGCACACACAGCCACAGTCCGCTCGCACACACAGCCACGTCCGCTCGCACACCACAGCCACGTCCCGCTCGCACACACAGCCACGTCCGCTCCAGCGGACACACAGCCACGTCCGCTCTCACACACAGCCACGTCCGCTCAGACACACAGCAACGTCCGCTCGCACACACACAGCCACGTCCGCTCGCACACTAACGCCACAGTACCGCTCGCACACACAGCCACGTCCGCTCGCACACACAGCCACGTTCCGCTCGCACACACAGCCACGTACCCCGCTCGCACACACAGCCACGTCCGCTCGCACACACAGCCACGTCGCTCAGCACAACACAGCACGTCCGCTGCACAACACAGCCACGTCCGCTCGCACACACAGCCACGTCCGCTCGCACACACAGCCAAGTCGCTACGCACACACAGCCACGTCCGCTCGCACACACAGCCAACGTCGCTCGCAAGCACAGCCACGTCCGCTGCACACACAGCCAAGTCCGCTCGCACACACAGCCACGTCCGCTCAGACACACAGCCACGTCCGCTCTCACACACAGCCACGTCCGCTCAGACACACAGCCACGTCGCTCGCCACACACAGCCACGTCCGCTCGCACACACAGCCACGTCGCTCGCACACACAGCCAAGTCCGCTCGCACACACACAGCCACCGTCCGCTCGCACACACAGCCACGTCCGCTCGCAAACACACAGCCACGTCCGCTCGCACACACAGCCACGTCGCTCGCACACACAGCCGTCCGCTCAGAAAACAGCACGTCAGCTCGCACACACAGCCACGTCCGCTCGCACACACAGCCACGTGTCCGCTCGCACACAAAGCACGTCCGCTCGCACACACAGCCACGTCCGCTCGCACACACAGCCAAGTCCGCTCGCACACACAGCCACGTCCGCTCGCACACACAGCCAAGTCCGCTCGCACACACTGCCACGTCCGCTCGCACACACAGCCACGTCCGCTCATACACACCGTCCCTCTACACACAGCCACGTCCACTCCTACACACAGCCAAGTTACGCTCACACACACAGCCACGTCCGCTCACACACACAGCCACGTCCGCTCACACACACAGCCACGTCCGCTACACACACCAGTCCACACAACAGAGCCACGTCCCCTACACACACAGCCACGTGCCGACCACCACACGCACGTCCACTCACACACCAGCCACGACGCTCAACACACACGTCCACTCCTACACACAGCCACGTTCACTCCTAACACACAGACCACGGCCACTCACACACACAGCACGTCCGCTCACACACACACGTCCGCTCGCACACACAGCCAGTCCACCCGCTCACACACACAGCCACGTCCACTACACAACACAGCACGTCCGCTCAGACAACATCACAGCCACGGACGCTCGCCAACACACAGCCACGTCCGCTCGACAACACAGCCACGTCCGCTCCACACACAGCCACGTCCACACGCTCGCACAACACAGCCACGTCGCGCACACACAGCCACGTCCGCTCCACACACAGCACGTTCCCGCTAGCAACCACAGCCATCCGCTCGCAACCACACAGCCAGTCCCGCTCGACACACACGCACGTTCCGTCAGACACACAGCCACGTCCGCTCGCACACACAGCCACGTCACGCTCGCCACACAGCCACGTCCGCTCGCACACACAGCCACGTCCGCTCGCACACACAGCCACGTCCGCTCGCACACACAGCCACGTCCGCTCGCACACACAGCCACGTCCGCTCGCACACACAGCACAGTCGCTCGCACACACAGCCACGTCCGCTCGCACACACCAGCCACGTATCCGCTCGCACACACAGCCACGTCGCTCGCACACACAAGCCACGTCCGCTCGCACCACACAGCCACGTCCACTCCACACACAGCCACGTCCGTCGACACACAGCCCGCGCTCGCACACCAGCCAGTCCGCTCAGCAACACAGCCACGTCCCCAGCTCAGACACACAGCCACGTCCGCTCGCACACACAGCCACGTCCGCTCGCACACACAGCCACGTCCTCACACACACAGCCACGTCCGCTCAGACACACAGCCACGTCCGCTCGCACACACAGCCACGTACCGCTCAGACACACAGCCACGTCCGCTCGCACACACGCACACTCGTCCACGCTAGCACACACAGCCACTGCCGCATCCTACACACAGCCACGTCCGCTCGCACAACACAGCCACGTCCGCTCGCACACACAGCCACGTCCGCTCGCACACACAGCCAAGTCCGCTCGCACACACAGCCATCCGCTCGCACACACAAGCCACGTCCGCTCGCACACACAGCCACGTCCGCTCGCACACACAGCCAGTCCGCTCGCACACACAGCCACGTCCGCTCGCACACACAGCCACGTCCGCTCGCACACACAGCCAGTCCGCTCGCACACACAGCCAAGTCCGCTCGCCACACACAGCCACGTCCGCTCGCACACACAGCCAGTCGCTCGCACACACAGCCAGTCCGCTCGCAACAAGCCACTCGCCGCACACACAGCCACGTCCGCTCGCACACACAGCCACGTCCGCTCGCACACACAGTCCACTCCTACACACAGCCACGTCCACTCCTAACACACAGCCACGTCCACTCACACACACAGCCACAGTCCACTCACACACATAGCCACATCCGCTCACACACACAGCCAAGTCCGCTCACACACACAGCCACGTCCGCTCACACACACAGCACGTCCGCTGCAACACACAGCACGTCCGCTCGCACACACAGCACGTCCGCTCACACACACAGCCACGTCCACTCACACACACTGCCACGTCGCTCGCACACACAGCCACGTCCGCTCATACACACACGTCCACTCCTACACACAGCCACGTCCACTCCTACACACAGCCAAGTCCCTCACACACACACAGCCACGTCGTCCACCACACAGCCACGTCCGCTCACACACACAGCCACGTCCGCTCACACACACACGTCCACTCACACACACAGCCACGTCCACTCCTACAAACACAGCCACGTCCGCTCACACACACAGCCACGTCCATCACACACACAGCCACGTCCGCTCACACACACACGTCCACTCCTACACACAGCCACGTCCACTCCTACACACACAGCCACGTCCACTCACACACACAGCCACGTCCGCTCGCACACACAGCCACGTCCGCTCACACACACAGCCACGTCCGCTCGCACACACAGCCACGTCCGCTCGCACACACAGCCACGTCCGCTCGCACACACAGCCACGTCCGCTCGCACACACAGCCACGTCCGCTCGCACACACAGCCACGTCCGCTCACACACACACGTCCACTCCACACACAGCCACGTCCACTCCTACACACACAGCCACGTCCACTCACACACACAGCCCGTCTCCACACACAGCCACGTCGCCAACACACAGCCACGTCCGCTCACACACACACGTCCACTCACACACACAGCCACGTCCACTCCTACACACACAGCCACGTCCGCTCACACACACAGCCACGTCCACTCACACACACAGCCACGTCCGCTCACACACACCACGTCCACTCCTACACACAGCCACGTCCACTCCTACACACACAGCCACGTCCACCAACACACAGCCACGTCCGCTCACACACACAGCCACGTCCGCTCACACACACACGTCCACTCCTACACACAGCCACGTCCACTCCTACACACACAGCCACGTCCATCACACACACAGCCACGTCCACCTACACACACAGCCACGTTCCACTCCTACACACACAGCCACGTCCACTCACACAACACACATGCCACGTCCACTCACCACACATAGCCACGTCCACTCAGAGAGCCTCTATGTGTGTGACGTGTGTTTGTTATTCTATCCCGCTGGGCAGACGTCACTTCAACCTCTAGTTTGATTGACAGTACAAATCAAAAGTTTGGACACACCTACTCATTCAAGGCTTTTCTTTATTTGGTACTATTTCTTACATGTGTAGAATAATAGATGAAGACATCAAAACTATGAAATAAACATATGGAATCATGAAGTAACCCCCAAAAAGTGTTAAACAAATCAAATTATATTTTATATTTGAGATTCATCAAAGTAGCCACCCTTTGCCTTGATTACAGCTTTGCACACTCTTGGGTGAAATCAACAACAGAATGTCACCGTGTCGTTGGATGAAATCAACAACAGAATGTCACCGTGTCATTGGGTTAAATCAACAACAGAATGTCACCGTGTCATTGGGTTAAATCAACAGCAGAATGTCACCGTGTCATTGGATGAAATCAACAACAGAATGTCACCGTGTCGTTGGGTTAAATCAACAGCAGAATGTCACCGTGTCATTGGGTTAAATCAACAGCAGAATGTCACCGTGTCGTCGGGTTAAATCAACAGCAGAATGTCACCGTGTCGTCGGGTTAAATCAACAACAGAATGCACCGTGTCATGGGTTAAATCAACAGCAGAATGTCACCGTGTCATGGGTTAAATCAACAGCAGAATGTCACCGTGTCATTGGGTTAAATCAACAGCAGAATGTCACCGTGTCGTCGGGTTAAATCAACAGCAGAATGTCACCGTGTCGTTGGGTTAAATCAACAGCAGAATGTCACCGTGTCATTGGGTTAAATCAACAGCAGAATGTCACTGTGTCATTGGGTTAAATCAACAACAGAATGTCACCGTGTCATTGGGTTAAATCAAAAGCAGAATGTCACCGTGTCGTTGGATGAAATCAACAACAGAATGTCACCGTGTCATTGGTTAAATCAACAGCAGAATGTCACCGTGTCATTGGGTTAAATCAACAGCAGAATGTCACCGTGTCGTTGTATTTAGGTTACAAGTTGGGTAAATAAAAGATTCCCTGACTTTTTCACATCCAATCAGTTGTCCATGTTGATTCAATGTCATCACGGTTTGGGTTGCCCCAGGGTGTGTGTGTGCGTGTCGTGTGTGAGCGTGGTGTGTGGGTGTGTGTGCGTGTGGTGTGTGTGTGTGTGTGGTGTGTGTGTGGTGTGTGGGTGTGTGTGGTGTGTGTGTGTTGGTGTGTGTGTGTTTGGTGTACAGGGGTTACATGAGGAGAGGTCAGTGCAACTATTGGATTTTACTAAAAAAAAAAACACTCAGTGTCTGGAAGGACAAGACGTCTGTGTTCTCCTCTTCTCTCTATATAACGAAGGGTTTCCATCATCTGACTCTTACTATAAACGAAGGGTTCCTTCCATTAAACTCTCTACTATAAACGAAGGTTTCCTTCCATCTGAACTCTCTACTATAAACGAAGGGTTTCCTTCCATCTGAACTCTCTACTATAAACGAAGGGTTTCCTTCCATTTAAACTCTCTACTATAAACGAAGGGTTTCCTTCCATTTAAACTCTCTACTATAAACGAAGGGTTTCCTTCCATCTGAACTCTCTACTATAAACGAAGGGTTTCCTTCCATCTGAACTCTCTACTATAAACGAAGGGTTTCCTTCCATCTGAACTCTCTACTATAAACGAAGGGTTTCCTTCATCTGAACTCTCTACTATAACGAAGGGTTTCCTTCCATCTGAACTCTCTACTATAAACAAAGGGTTTCCTTCCATCTGAACTCTCTACTAAAACGAAGGGTTTCCTTCCATCTGAACTTTCTATAAACAAAGGGTTTCCTTCCATCTAAACTCTCTACTATAAACGAATGGTTTCCTTCCATCTAAACTCTCTACTATAAACGAAGGGTTTCCTTCCATCTGAACTCTCCTCTCTTTTCCATCCCTCCTCTTTTCTCTCTCTCCTTCTCTCCGTGGCTTTGTAGGGCACCACAGGGGGTTGGTTTGAGAGGGAGGGGGGTATTCTGTCTGATGTGGCGTCTGTCTGTGTGTGTGTGAGTGAGAGTGTGTGTGAGTTGTTAATTTTTTCAGTTGCTCCATTTGTCTCTGGGCAGGAAGTGTGTGAATAGGAAACATGACCCCTTCTCCTATCTCCTTTTCTCTCTAGCTCTCGTTCTCTCTCCTCTCCTTTACTCTCTATCCCTTCCCATTTCCTGTCTTTCCTATTCTCTCCTCCTCTCTCTTCTCTTCCCTTTTCACTCTCTAACCCCTCTCCCTCTCCCTCCCTCTCTCCGTCTCTCCCTCCCTCTCTGTCTCTCCCTCCCTCTCTGTCTTTCCCTCTCTCTATCTCTCTCCGTCTCTCCCTCTATCTCTCTCTGTCTCTCCCATCTCTCTCCATCTCTCCCTCCCTCTATCTCTCTCCGTCTCTCCCTCCCTCTATCTCTCTCCATTTCTCCCTCCGTCAGGTCCCAGAGGTGCTGTTTCCACAGACTGACTAAACCAGGCCTTTGTCCATGTTTCTCTCTCCCTCCTCTCTCTCTCTCCTCCGTGTTTCTTTCTCTCTCTCCTCTGCCTATCCTCTCTCCATGTTTCTTCTCTCTCCCCTCCCTGTTAAGGTCGATGCTGGGGTCAGTTAGTTAGGTTTGGACTAAACAGGCCTCCAACATGATCCAAGGTCAGTTAGTTTCTCCCCATTTTGTGATATCCAATATTAGTTACTGTCTTGTCCATCGCTGCAACTCCGTACCGACTGGAGAGGCGAAGGCCGAGAGCCGAAACATGACGCTGCCAGCCGCACTGCTTCGTGACACAATGCTCTCTTAACCGGAGGCCAGCGCCACCAATGTATCGGAGGAAAACACTGTCTAACTGACGACCGAAGTCAGCGTGCGCCCAGCAGGAATCGCTAGAGCGCAATGTGACCAGGACAGCCCGGCAAGGAATCGCAGAGCGCAACGTGACAAGGACATCCGCGGAAGGAATCGCTAGAGGGCAATGTGACAAAGACACCCGGCAAGGAATCGCTAGAGCGCAATGTGACAAGGACATCCCGGCAAGGAATCGCAAGAGGGCAATGTGACAAGGACATCCCGGCAAGGAATCGCTAGAGCGCAACGTGACAAGGACATCCCGGCAAGGAATCGCTAGAGCGCAACGTGACAAGGACATCCCGGCAAGGAATCGCTAGAGCGCAACGTGACAAGGACATCCGGCAAGGAATCGCTAGAGCGCAACGTGACAAGGACATCCGGCAAGGAATCGCTAGAGCGCAACGTGACAAGGAAATCCCGCAAGGAATCGCTAGAGCGCAACGTGACAAGGACATCCCGGCAAGGAATCGCTAGAGCGCAAAGTGACAAGGACATCCCGGCAAGGAATCGCTAGAGCGCAACTGACAAGGACATCCCGGCAAGGAATCGCTAGAGCGCAACGTGACAAGGACATCGGCAAGGAATCGCTAGAGCGCAACGTGACAAGGACATCCCGGCAAGGAATCGCTAGAGCGCAACGTGACAAGGACATCCCGGCAAGGAATCGCTAGAGCGCAACGTGACAAGGACATCCCGGCTGTCACGTTCCTGACCGGTTTTCTGTTATTTTGTATGTGTTTGACGGTCAGGGCGTGAGTTTGGGTGGGTAGTCTATGTTATGTGTTTCTATGTTTGTTAAAGGGTGACCTGATATGGTTCTCAATTAGCGGCAGGTGGTTTTCATTTCCTCTGATTGAGAGCCATATAAGGTAGTGTGTTTCACATTGTTTGTTGTGGGTGGTTGTCTCTGTGTCTGTGTTTGTCGCGCCACACGGGACTGTCTCGGTTTGTGTACGTTCGTTTTTGTGTAGTCATTTTCCTGTTCGTGAGTTCTTCGTTGTATGTAAGTTCGAATGTCCAGGTCTGTCTACTCCGTTTTGTTATTTTGTTAGTTATTCAAGTATAGTTCGTTTTTGTCTTGTTTAAATAAATTCATTATGTCCTATGACAACGCTGCATTTTGGTCGAATCCCTGCTCCTCCTCTTCGGATGAAGAGGAGGAGGAATTCCGTTACACCGGCAAGGAATCGCTAGAGCGCAACGTGACAAGGACATCCCGGCAAGGAAACGTAGAGCGCAACGTGACAAGGACATCCCGGCAAGGAATCGCTAGAGCGCAATGTGACAAGGACATCCGGCCAAACCCTTCCCTAAACAGGACGACGCCTCATTGTGCACCGCCTCATGGTTCTCCCGATCGGCTACGACACATCCCGGGATCGAACCCGGGTCTTAGTGACGCCTGTAGCACTGCGATGCAGTGCCTTAGACCTCTGCCCCACTCGGGAGGCCCTGTTGTGTACTTAACATAAAGAAAATAACCAAACCTCTGTGAAGGCAATGAAAGCTGTAGCGTTTGACCGTGTTTGAAACGTCACACACGAGCACACACACACACTAACCCAGACTACAAACACACACTAACCCAGTACAAACACACACTAACCCAGTACAAACACACACTAACCCAGTACACACACACACTAACCCAGTACACACACACACTAACCCAGTACACACACACACTAACCCAGTACACACACACACTAACCCAGTACACACACACACTAACCCAGTACAAACACACAATAAGGAGACAGTGAGGCGTGGGGTCAGCGAATTGCAGTGCTGTATTTATCAGAACAGAACCAAGGTTAGCCTGTAGAAAAACACAGTGATGTATTTATCAGAACAGAACCAAGGTTAGCCTGTAGAAAAACACAGTGATGTATTTATCAGAACAGAACCAAGGCTACCTGCCGTAGAAAAACACAGTGATGTATTTATCAGAACAGAACCAAGGCTAGCCAGTAGAAAAACACAGTGATGTATTTATCAGAACAGAACCAAGGTTAGCCTGTAGAAAAACACAGTGATGTATTTATCAGAACAGAACCAAGGCTAGCCTGTAGAAAAACACAGTGATGTATTTATCAGAACAGAACCAAGGTTAGCCTGTAGAAAAACACAGTGATGTATTTATCAGAACAGAACCAAGGCTAGCCTGTAGAAAAACACAGTGATGTAATTATCAGAACAGAACCAAGGCTAGCCTGTAGAAAAACACAGTGATGTATTTATCAGAACAGAACCAAGGCTAGCCTGTAGAAAAACACAGTGATGTATTTATCAGAACAGAACCAAGGCTAGCCAGTAGAAAAACACAGCTCTGTAATTATCAGAACAGAACCAAGGCTAGCCAGTAGAAAAACACAGTGATGTATTTATCAGAACAGAACCAAGGCTAGCCTGTAGAAAAACACAGTGATGTAATTATCAGAACAGAACCAAGGCTAGCCAGTAGAAAAACACAGCTCTGTAATTATCAGAACAGAACCAAGGCTAGCCAGTAGAAAAACACAGTGATGTAATTATCAGAACAGAACCAAGGCTAGCCTGTAGAAAAACACAGCTATGTAATTATCAGAACAGAACCAAGGCTAGCCAGTAGAAAAACACAGCTATGTAATTATCAGAACAGAACCAAGGCTAGCCTCTAGAAAAACACAGTGATGTATTTATCAGAACAGAACCAAGGCTAGCCTGTAGAAAAACACAGCTATGTAATTATCAGAACAGAACCAAGGCTAGCCAGTAGAAAAACACAGCTATGTAATTATCAGAACAGAACCAAGGCTAGCCTGTAGAAAAACACAGTGATGTATTTATCAGAACAGAACCAAGGCTAGCCTGTAGAAAAACACAGCTCTGTAATTATCAGAACAGAACCAAGGCTAGCCAGTAGAAAAACACAGTGATGTAATTATCAGAACAGAACCAAGGCTAGCCTGTAGAAAAACACAGCTCTGTAATTATCAGAACAGAACCAAGGCTAGCCAGTAGAAAAACACAGCTATGTAATTATCAGAACAGAACCAAGGCTAGCCTGTAGAAAAACACAGCTCTGTAATTATCAGAACAGAACCAAGGCTAGCCAGTAGAAAAACACAGCTCTGTATTTATCAGAACAGAACCAAGGCTAGCCTGTAGAAAAACACAGCTCTGTAATTATCAGAACAGAACCAAGGCTAGCCAGTAGAAAAACACAGCTCTGTATTTATCAGAACAGAACCAAGGCTAGCCAGTAGAAAAACACAGCTATGTAATTATCAGAACAGAACCAAGGCTAGCCAGTAGAAAAACACAGTGATGTATTTATCAGAACAGAACCAAGGCTAGCCTCTAGAAAAACACAGCTCTGTATTTATCAGAACAGAACCAAGGCTAGCCTGTAGAAAAACACAGCTCTGTATTTATCAGAACAGAACCAAGGCTAGCCTGTAGAAAAACACAGCTATGTAATTATCAGAACAGAACCAAGGCTAGCCAGTAGAAAAACACAGTGATGTATTTATCAGAACAGAACCAAGGCTAGCCAGTAGAAAAACACAGCTCTGTAATTATCAGAACAGAACCAAGGCTAGCCTGTAGAAAAACACAGCTCTGTATTTATCAGAACAGAACC
>NW_024057731.1:7500-25000 GCF_016432855.1 Salvelinus namaycush | reverse complement strand
AGGAGGAGAGACGAGGAGAGAGGGATGGAAGGATGGAGGAGAGAGGAGCAGAGAGGAGGAGAGAGGAGGAGAGAGGGATGGAAGGAGGAGAGAGAGGAGAGAGGAGAACAGTAATATTATCATGCTCTTTGATTGTTTTTGGTTGTCATTTATGTACAGTATTCAACAACATTGTCAAGTTAATGTAATTACATAGTCAATAATACTATCAGATGTGGGGGGGGGGGGGTGGCCAGAGGTTCTGACATTAAAGGTGAAGAAGCTCCGCCCACTCACCGGCTGGCCAATCCGGTCCAGGTTATCCAGGAAGTATTTCACCGACTCACTCTGTAGACAGGAAGAGACAACAGTGGTTTTGATGTAATGAAACGTTTTATTCCATTGTTTCCATTGGACACAACAAGCTGAAGACGCAGCTCAAGCACACGTTTCTGGAAGGATTTGCTTTATATTTCAACCACACACACAACAAACACTCTTCCCACTGGGCAAAGACGTCAATTCAACGTCTATTCCACGTTGGTTCAATGTAATTTCATTGAAAAGACGTGAAAACGATGTTGATTCAACCAGTGTGTGTCCAGTGTGAAACGATGTTGATTCAACCAGTGTGTGTCCAGTGTGAAACGATGTTGATTCAACTCTACAAAACGAATCATTAAACTCAACCCTGAGAGAGAGAGAGGGAGGGAGGGAGAGGGATGGAGGGAGAGAGGGAGAGAGGGAGGTAGAGAGAGAGAGAGAGAGAGAGAGAGAGAGAGAGAGAGAGAGAGAGAGAGAGAGAGAGAGAGAGAGAGAGAGACAGAGTGAGAGGGAGGGGAGAGTGAGGGAGGGGGAGAGGGAGGGAGAAAGAGTGAGAGGGAGGGGAGGGGAGAGAGAGGGAGAGAGGGAGAGGAAGGGAGGGAGCCAGGGAGGGAGGGAGAGAGAGAGCGAGAGGGGAGGGAGGCAGGGAGGGAGGGAGAGAGAGAGGGAGAGGGAGGGAGAAAGAGAGAGAGAGGGAGGGAGGGACAGAGGGGGAGAAAGAGAGAGAGGGAGAGAGGGGGAGAGGGAGAGGGAGGGAGAAAGAGAGAGAGAGGGAGGGAGGGACAGAAAGAGAGAGAGAGAGGGAAGGAGGGAGGGGGAGAGGGAGAGAGAGAGAAAGAGGGGGAGAAAGAGAGAGAGGGGAAGAGGGAGAGGGAGGGAGAAAGAGAGAGGGAGGGAGGGAGGGAGGGGGGAGGGATGGGGAGAGGGAAGGAGGGAGGGGGAGAGGGAGAGAGAGAGGGGGGAGGGAGAGAGAGAGAGGGGGGGGGGGGGAGGGAGAGAGAGAGAAAGAGGGGGAGAGAGGGAGAGAGAGGAAAGGAGAAAGAGAGCAATGTTTTCTGATATTATTAATGTGTTCCAGGGGCTCTATGAAGCAATCTCCCAATGCCTCTGAAGGGAACAACACTAAACAGATCCAGGATCAGCCTATTAATGTGTTCCAGGGGCTCTATGAAGCAATCTCCCAATGCCTCTGAAGGGAACAACACTACACAGATCCAGGATCAGCCTATTAATGTGTTCCAGGGGCTCTATGAAGCAATCTCCCAATGCCTCTGAAGGGAACAACACTACACAGATCCAGGATCAGTTTATTAATGTGTTCCAGGGGCTCTATGAAGCAATCTCCCAATGTCATTGGTCCATTTTATGAATAGGTGTCCCCAGGCTGTATCAAACCCACGACCCCTTGGTCTTACATGCACCGATTGAGCCAAACGGGATGTTTAACGTTATTTAGTATGATAGTTCAGTCTGGTACATTGAGCCAAACGGGATGTTTAACGTTATTTAGTATGATAGTTCAGTCTGGTACATTGAGCCAAACGGGATGTTTAACGTTATTTAGTATGATAGTTCAGTCTGGTACATTGAGCCAAACGGGATGTTTAACGTTATTTAGTATGATAGTTCAGTCTGGTACATTGAGCCAAACGGGATGTTTAACGTTATTTAGTATGATAGTTCAGTCTGGTACATTGAGCCAAACGGGATGCTTAACGTTATTTAGTATGATAATTCAGTCTGGTACATTGAGCCAAACGGGATGTTTAACGTTATTTAGTATGATAGTTCAGTCTGGTACATTGAGCCAAACGGGATGTTTAACGTTATTTAGTATGATAGTTCAGTCTGGTACATTGAGCCAAACGGGATGCTTAACGTTATTTAGTATGATAGTTCAGTCTGGTACATTGAGCCAAACGGGATGTTTAACCTCTACCGACCACCAAACCCGGATCCGGGATCCCCCCCAGCATAATTGCTGACTAGCATAGCCTAGCCTAAAGTTACAGGGATATCATAAAAAAAATTGTTCATGAAATCACAAGTCCAAGACACCAAATGAAAGATACAGATCTTGTGATTCAAGCCGTCATCTCTGATTTGTAAAATGTTTTACAGGGAAGACAAAATATGTAAATCTATTAGCTAACCACTGTTAGCAAAAGACAACAATTTTTTTACTCCACCATTTTCTTACTGCATCAGTAGCTATCACCAATTCGGCTAAACTAAGATATTGATAGCCACTAACAAAGAAAAAACCTCATCAGATGACAGTCTGATAACATATTTATTGTATAGGATAGGTTTTGTTAGAAAAATGTGCATATTTCAGGTATAAATCATAGTTTGCTATTGCAGCCACCATCACAAATCTCACCAAAGCGACTAGAATTACTACAGAAAGCAACTTGTATTACCAATTTACTCATCATAAAACATTTCTTAAAAATACACAGCACATAGCAATGGAAAGACACAGATCTAGTGAATTCAGACAACATTTCAGATTTTCTAAGTGTTTTACGGCGAAAACACAATAAATCGTTATATTAGCATACCACATATGCAAACGTTACCCCAGCATGAATTCAAGCCAAAGAGAGCGATAACGTAATCATCGCCAAAATATATTAATTTTTTCACTAACCTTCTCAGAATTCTTCCGATGACACTCCTGTAACATCATATTACAACATACATATATTGTTTGTTCGAAAATGTGCATATTTAGCCATAAAAAAACGTGGTTATACAATGAAAATAGTAGCAAATCAAGCCTCAAAATGTCTGACGTCATCTTTCAGAGTGATCTAGTTTAATTGAAAGCTAATCATATACTTGACTAAAAAATACAGGGTTGACAGGAATCGAAAGACAAATTAGTTCTTAATGCAATCGCTGATTTACATTTTTTAAATTATCCTTACTTTTCAATACAGGTTGCGCCAAGCGAAGCTATAGAAAACAAAATGGCGCCATAAGCGTTTAAAATTTTTCGACAGAAACACGATTTATCATCATAAATTGTTCTTACTGTGAGCTGTTCTTCCATCAGAATCTTGGGCAAAGAATCCTTTCTTGGGTCTAATCGTCTTTTGGTCGAAAGATGTCCTCTTGTCCGTCGAAATGCCCACTAACGTTCGACCGGGACCCCGAAACGTGCCCGGCGCTTCAACGTGCAACACAAAGCAATGCCTCAAAATCGCACTAAACGGATATAAATTGCTATAAAACGGTTTAAATTAACTACCTTATGATGCTTTTAACACCTCTAACGAGTAAAAACATGACCAGAGAAATATTACTGGCTAAACTAAAGCTTGGAAGGAGGCGAGTCCGATGTCCTTCGCGCGCAAGGCGCAGGCAGCAAAGGGAAGCTACTTCCGGTATTTGCTGTTTTATACAGCCCCTGATTGCGCAATCGACTCCATTCAAAGCGTCATCACGCACTGACATCCAGGGGAAGACGTAAGACGTGTCTGTTTCTCCATAGCATTTACACGGACCTTCAAACTGACTCCAGATCAGTGGCCAAAATGTTTGAAATCTGACTCCCTATCATGAAAAGTGCTGTAGATTGAGTTCTGTTTCACTCAGAGACAAAATTCCAACGGCTATAGAAGCTAGAGACTGTTTTCTATCCAATAATAATAATAATATGCATATTGTACGAGCAAGAATTGAGTAGGAAGCCGTTTAATCTGTAGTGCAAATTATGCTAATGCGAAACAGCACCCCCTATATTCGCAAGATAACGTTATTTAGTATGATAGTTCAGTCTGGTACATTGAGCCAAACGGGATGTTTAACGTTATTTAGTATGGAGGGAGGGAGGGAGAGGGATGGAGGGAGAGAGGGAGAGGGAGGGAAGGAAGGGGGAGAGGGAGAGAGGGAGGTAGAGAGAGAGAGAGAGAGAGAGAGAGAGAGAGAGAGAGAGAGAGAGAGAGAGAGAGAGAGAGAGAGAGAGAGAGAGAGAGAGAGAGAGAGAGACAGAGTGAGAGGGAGGGGAGAGTGAGGGAGGGGGAGAGGGAGGGAGAAAGAGTGAGAGGGAGGGGAGGGGAGAGAGAGGGAGAGAGGGAGAGGAAGGGAGGGAGCCAGGGAGGGAGGGAGAGAGAGAGAGGGGGAGGGAGGCAGGGAGGGAGGGAGAGAGGGAGAGGGAGGGAGAAAGAGAGAGAGAGGGAGGGAGGGACAGGGGGGGAGAAAGAGAGAGATGGAGAGAGGGGGTAGATGGAGAGGGACAGGGAGAAAGAGAGAGAGAGGGAGGGAGGGACAGAAAGAGAGAGAGAGAGGGAAAGAGGGGGAGAAAGAGAGAGAGGGGAAGAGGGAGAGGGAGGGAGAAAGAGAGAGGGAGGGAGGGAGGGAGGGGGAGGGATGGGGAGAGGGAAGGAGGGAGGGGGAGAGGGAGAGAGAGAGGGGGGAGGGAGAGAGAGAGAGGGGGGGGGGGAGGGAGAGAGAGAGAAAGAGGGGGAGAGAGGGAGAGAGAGGAAAGGAGAAAGAGAGCAATGTTTTCTGATATTATTAATGTGTTCCAGGGGCTCTATGAAGCAATCTCCCAATGCCTCTGAAGGGAACAACACTAAACAGATCCAGGATCAGCCTATTAATGTGTTCCAGGGGCTCTATGAAGCAATCTCCCAATGCCTCTGAAGGGAACAACACTACACAGATCCAGGATCAGCCTATTAATGTGTTCCAGGGGCTCTATGAAGCAATCTCCCAATGCCTCTGAAGGGAACAACACTACACAGATCCAGGATCAGTTTATTAATGTGTTCCAGGGGCTCTATGAAGCAATCTCCCAATGTCATTGGTCCATTTTATGAATAGGTGTCCCCAGGCTGTATCAAACCCACGACCCCTTGGTCTTACATGCACCGATTGAGCCAAACGGGATGTTTAACGTTATTTAGTATGATAGTTCAGTCTGGTACATTGAGCCAAACGGGATGTTTAACGTTATTTAGTATGATAGTTCAGTCTGGTACATTGAGCCAAACGGGATGTTTAACGTTATTTAGTATGATAGTTCAGTCTGGTACATTGAGCCAAACGGGATGTTTAACGTTATTTAGTATGATAGTTCAGTCTGGTACATTGAGCCAAACGGGATGTTTAACGTTATTTAGTATGATAGTTCAGTCTGGTACATTGAGCCAAACGGGATGTTTAACGTTATTTAGTATGATAGTTCAGTCTGGTACATTGAGCCAAACGGGATGCTTAACGTTATTTAGTATGATAATTCAGTCTGGTACATTGAGCCAAACGGGATGTTTAACGTTATTTAGTATGATAGTTCAGTCTGGTACATTGAGCCAAACGGGATGCTTAACGTTATTTAGTATGATAGTTCAGTCTGGTACATTGAGCCAAACGGGATGCTTAACGTTATTTAGTATGATAGTTCAGTCTGGTACATTG
This sequence comes from Salvelinus namaycush, assembly GCF_016432855.1. NCBI lineage: Eukaryota > Metazoa > Chordata > Actinopteri > Salmoniformes > Salmonidae > Salvelinus > Salvelinus namaycush. The sequence continues at coordinate 19,270 of NW_024057731.1, read as the reverse complement.
AGCCAAACGGGATGGTTAACCTCTACCGACCACCAAACCCGGATCCGGGATCCCCCCCAGCATAATTGCTGACTAGCATAGCCTAGCCTAAAGTTACAGGGATATCATAAAAAAAAATTGTTCATGAAATCACAAGTCCAAGACACCAAATGAAAGATACAGATCTTGTGATTCAAGCCGTCATCTCTGATTTGTAAAATGTTTTACAGGGAAGACAAAATATGTAAATCTATTAGCTAACCACTGTTAGCAAAAGACAACAATTTTTTTACTCCACCATTTTCTTACTGCATCAGTAGCTATCACCAATTCGGCTAAACTAAGATATTGATAGCCACTAACAAAGAAAAAACCTCATCAGATGACAGTCTGATAACATATTTATTGTATAGGATAGGTTTTGTTAGAAAAATGTGCATATTTCAGGTATAAATCATAGTTTGCTATTGCAGCCACCATCACAAATCTCACCAAAGCGACTAGAATTACTACAGAAAGCAACTTGTATTACCAATTTACTCATCATAAAACATTTCTTAAAAATACACAGCACATAGCAATGGAAAGACACAGATCTAGTGAATTCAGACAACATTTCAGATTTTCTAAGTGTTTTACGGCGAAAACACAATAAATCGTTATATTAGCATACCACATATGCAAACGTTACCCCAGCATGAATTCAAGCCAAAGAGAGCGATAACGTAATCATCGCCAAAATATATTAATTTTTTCACTAACCTTCTCAGAATTCTTCCGATGACACTCCTGTAACATCATATTACAACATACATATATTGTTTGTTCGAAAATGTGCATATTTAGCCATAAAAAACCGTGGTTATACAATGAAAATAGTAGCAAATCAAGCCTCAAAATGTCTGACGTCATCTTTCAGAGTGATCTAGTTTAATTGAAAGCTAATCATATACTTGACTAAAAAATACAGGGTTGACAGGAATCGAAAGACAAATTAGTTCTTAATGCAATCGCTGATTTACATTTTTTAAATTATCCTTACTTTTCAATACAGGTTGCGCCAAGCGAAGCTATAGAAAACAAAATGGCGCCATAAGCGTTTAAATTTTTTCGACAGAAACACGATTTATCATCATAAATTGTTCTTACTGTGAGCTGTTCTTCCATCAGAATCTTGGGCAAAGAATCCTTTCTTGGGTCTAATCGTCTTTTGGTCGAAAGATGTCCTCTTGTCCGTCGAAATGCCCACTAACGTTCGACCGGGACCCCGAAACGTGCCCGGCGCTTCAACGTGCAACACAAAGCAATGCCTCAAAATCGCACTAAACGGATATAAATTGCTATAAAACGGTTTAAATTAACTACCTTATGATGCTTTTAACACCTCTAACGAGTAAAAACATGACCAGAGAAATATTACTGGCTAAACTAAAGCTTGGAAGGAGGCGAGTCCGATGTCCTTCGCGCGCAAGGCGCAGGCAGCAAAGGGAAGCTACTTCCGGTATTTGCTGTTTTATACAGCCCCTGATTGCGCAATCGACTCCATTCAAAGCGTCATCACGCACTGACATCCAGGGGAAGACGTAAGACGTGTCTGTTTCTCCATAGCATTTACACGGACCTTCAAACTGACTCCAGATCAGTGGCCAAAATGTTTGAAATCTGACTCCCTATCATGAAAAGTGCTGTAGATTGAGTTCTGTTTCACTCAGAGACAAAATTCCAACGGCTATAGAAGCTAGAGACTGTTTTCTATCCAATAATAATAATAATATGCATATTGTACGAGCAAGAATTGAGTAGGAAGCCGTTTAATCTGTAGTGCAAATTATGCTAATGCGAAACAGCACCCCCTATATTCGCAAGATAACGTTATTTAGTATGATAGTTCAGTCTGGTACATTGAGCCAAACGGGATGTTTAACGTTATTTAGTATGATAGTTCAGTCTGGTACATTGAGCCAAACGGGATGTTTAACGTTATTTAGTATGATAGTTCAGTCTGGTACATTGAGACAAACGGGATGTTTAACGTTATTTAGTATGATAGTTCAGTCTGGTACATTGAGCCAAACGGGATGCTTAACGTTATTTAGTATGATAGTTCAGTCTGGTACATTGAGCCAAACGGGATGTTTAACGTTATTTAGTATGATAGTTCAGTCTGGTACATTGAGCCAAACGGGATGTTTAACGTTATTTAGTATGATAGTTCAGTCTGGTACATTGAGCCAAACGGGATGCTTAACGTTATTTAGTATGATAGTTCAGTCTGGTACATTGAGCCAAACGGGATGTTTAACGTTATTTAGTATGATAGTTCAGTCTGGTACATTGAGCCAAACGGGATGTTTAACGTTATTTAGTATGATAGTTCAGTCTGGTACATTGAGCCAAACGGGATGCTTAACGTTATTTAGTATGATAATTCAGTCTGGTACATTGAGCCAAACGGGATGTTTAACGTTATTTAGTATGATAATTCAGTCTGGTACATTGAGCCAAACGGGATGTTTAACGTTATTTAGTATGATAGTTCAGTCTGGTACATTGAGCCAAACGGGATGTTTAACGTTATTTAGTATGATAGTTCAGTCTGGTACATTGAGCCAAACGGGATGTTTAACGTTATTTAGTATGATAGTTCAGTCTGGTACATTGAGCCAAACGGGATGCTTAACGTTATTTAGTATGATAGTTCAGTCTGGTACATTGAGCCAAACGGGATGTTTAACGTTATTTAGTATGATAATTCAGTCTGGTACATTGAGCCAAACGGGATGTTTAACGTTATTTAGTATGATAGTTCAGTCTGGTACATTGAGCCAAACGGGATGTTTAACGTTATTTAGTATGATAGTTCAGTCTGGTACATTGAGCCAAACGGGATGTTTAACGTTATTTAGTATGATAATTCAGTCTGGTACATTGAGCCAAACGGGATGTTTAACGTTATTTAGTATGATAGTTCAGTCTGGTACATTGAGCCAAACGGGATGTTTAACGTTATTTAGTATGATAGTTCAGTCTGGTACATTGAGCCAAACGGGATGCTTAACGTTATTTAGTATGATAGTTCAGTCTGGTACATTGAGCCAAACGGGATGTTTAACGTTATTTAGTATGATAGTTCAGTCTGGTACATTGAGCCAAACGGGATGTTTAACGTTATTTAGTATGATAGTTCAGTCTGGTACATTGTAACCTCAATCACATCCACCACCCCAGGAAACAGCTGTGTGTGTGAAAACAGAGAGAGGGATTAACCAGACAGAGAGACAGCAACCTCCCTCCCCTCCCTTCCCCACACACAGAAAACTAGCCCTCGTTCCAAAACTATTCCTCGTTCCAAAACTATTCCTCGTTCCAAAACTATTCCTCTTTTCAAAACTATTCCTCTTTTCAAAACTATTCCTCTTTCCAAAACTATTCCTCTTTCCAAAACTATTCCTCTTTCCAAACTATTCCTCTTTCCAAAACTATTCCTCTTTCCAAAACTATTCCTCTTTCCACTATTCCTCTTTCAATCCGTCTTTCATTTAGTTGATGGGCTCTGGTCTGGTCTTACTGTAAACGTCAGTTTGTCTTCTTCTCCTCATGAGATTCCAACTTGTCTTATAAATGAATAATAATTTGTCACAGAGTCGTGTTCTAAAACTGACCCCATTGGACGAACGTCCGTGAACCGTTATGCTGCCGTGCCAAACAGGAAACGCGACCCCCATGACCCAACGGCTGACCTGTGATGTCACCGCCACAGGAAACAAAGTCCGCCAACGCAAGGGGGAGGGGCCAGGAGGGGGTGAGGGGAATTCCCAGCATTGAGGAGATTAACACAGACAGACACACACACACACACACACAGACACACACAGACACACACACACACACACACACACACACACACACACACACACACACACACACACACACACACACATACTACACTCTAGTCTCACTCTGCCATACCACCAAAATCACGTCGTTGTCACACCTGGAGAATTTACCTGGAGAATTTAGTTTTGGTGCAAAAACACAGAGGACCGATTTAGATTAGATGTTAAATTTCTAGACCCCCATCCCCCGCCAGCCTGTAGAACGGCTGCTGGGTGCTATGTGAACCACTGATTACCGTCCCGGTAGTCGGTGTTGTTACCTATGCTAGACCCCCCCCATCCCCCTCCAGCCTGTAGAACGGCTTCTGGGTGCTATGTGAACCACTGATTACCGTCTCGGTAGTCGGTGTTGTTACCTATGCTAGACCCCCCCCATCCCCCGCCAGCCTGTAGAACGGCTTCTGGGTGCTATGTGAAACACTGATTACCGTCCCGGTAGTCGGTGTTGTTACCTAGACCCCCCCCCCCCCCCCTCCAGCCTGTAGAACGGCTGCTGGGTGCTATGTGAACCACTGATTACCGTCCCGGTAGTCGGTGTTGTTACCTATGCTAGACCCCCCCATCCCCCTCCAGCCTGTAGAACGGCTTCTGGGTGCTATGTGAACCACTGATTACCGTCTCGGTAGTCGGTGTTGTTACCTATGCTAGACCCCCCCCATCCCCCGCCAGCCTGTAGAACGGCTTCTGGGTGCTATGTGAAACACTGATTACCGTCCCGGTAGTCGGTGTTGTTACCTAGACCCCCCCCCCCCCCCCCCCCAGCCTGTAGAACGGCTGCTGGGTGCTATGTGAACCACTGATTACCGTCCCGGTAGTCGGTGTTGTTACCTATGCTAGTTTTTCAAGTTCAAGTGTTGCTGACAAGTCTGCGATTTATATTTTATTGAAAGTGAATTATTAAGGTCAAAGGTCACGTTCTAAACCGCTCTGGTGACAAACCCTTTTCCTTCTGTGTCCATTCATCCTGTCCACACGGCCGCTTCGCTACCACTGAAAATATCTTGAAGATTGCCCATTATTTAGTTTCTAAGGACCCATAAAACAGAGGCAGTGGGAGAACATATTCAAGTACATACATTTTTTTTTTAAACGGTGCATTATTAACTAGCGAGCTAGCTACAGTAGGCCACTTTGTAGGCTAACTCCACTGAGCTGCTAACTAGCTAGCTAGCTACAGTAGGCCACTTTGTAGGCTAACTCCACTGAGCTGCTAACTAGCTAGCTAGCTACAGTAGGCCACTTTGTAGGCTAACTCCACTGAGCTGCTAACTAGCTAGCTAGCTACAGTAGACCACTTTGCAGGCTAACTCCACTGAGCTGCTAACTAGCGAGCTAGCTAGAGTAGGCCACTTTGTAGGCTAACTCCACTGAGCTGCTAACTAGCGAGCTAGCTAGAGTAGGCCACTTTGTAGGCTAACTCCACTGAGCTGCTAACTAGCGAGCTAGCTAGAGTAGGCCACTTTGTAGGCTAACTCCACTGAGCTGCTAACTAGCGAGCTAGCTACAGTAGGCCACTTTGTAGGCTAACTCCACTGAGCTGCTAACTAGCTAGCTAGCTACAGTAGGCCACTTTGTAGGCTAACTCCACTGAGCTGCTAACTAGCTAGCTAGCTACAGTAGGCCACTTTGTAGGCTAACTCCACTGAGCTGCTAACTAGCGAGCTAGCTACAGTAGGCCACTTGAAGGCTAACTCCACTGAGCTGCTAACTAGCTAGCTAGCTACAGTAGGCCACTTTGTAGGCTAACTCCACTGAGCTGCTAACTAGCGAGCTAGCTACAGTAGGCCACTTTGTAGGCTAACTCCACTGAGCTGCTAACTAGCGAGCTAGCTACAGTAGGCCACTTTGTAGGCTAACTCCACTGAGCTGCTAACTAGCGAGCTAGCTACAGTAGGCCACTTTGTAGGCTAACTCCACTGAGCTGCTAACTAGCTAGCTAGCTACAGTAGGCCACTTTGTAGGCTAACTCCACTGAGCTGCTAACTAGCGAGCTAGCTACAGTAGGCCACTTTGTAGGCTAACTCCACTGAGCTGCTAACTAGCTACAGTAGGCCACTTTGTAGGCTAACTCCACTGAGCTGCTAACTAGCTAGCTAGCTACAGTAGGCCACTTTGTAGGCTAACTCCACTGAGCTGCTAACTAGCGAGCTAGCTACAGTAGGCCACTTTGTAGGCTAACTCCACTGAGCTGCTAACTAGCGAGCTAGCTACAGTAGGCCACTTTGTAGGCTAACTCCACTGAGCTGCTAACTAGCTAGCTAGCTACAGTAGGCCACTTTGTAGGCTAACTCCACTGAGCTGCTAACTAGCTAGCTAGCTACAGTAGGCCACTTTGTAGGATAACTCCACTGAGCTGCTAACTAGCTACAGTAGACCACTTTGTATGCTAACTCCACTGAGCTGCTAACTAGCTAGCTAGCTACAGTAGGCCACTTTGTAGGCTAACTCCACTGAGCTGCTAACTAGCGAGCTAGCTATACAGTAGGCCACTTTGTAGGCTTTGTAGGCTAACTCCACTGAGCTGCTAACTAGCTAGCTAGCTACAGTAGGCCACTTTGTAGGCTAACTCCACTGAGCTGCTAACTAGCTAGCTAGCTACAGTAGACCACTTTGCAGGCTAACTCCACTGAGCTGCTAACTAGCGAGCTAGCTAGAGTAGGCCACTTTGTAGGCTAACTCCACTGAGCTGCTAACTAGCGAGCTAGCTACAGTAGGCCACTTTGTAGGCTAACTCCACTGAGCTGCTAACTAGCGAGCTAGCTACAGTAGGCCGCTTTGTAGGCTAACTCCACTGAGCTGCTAACTAGCTAGCTAGCTACAGTAGGCCACTTTGTAGGCTAACTCCACTGAGCTGCTAACTAGCTAGCTAGCTACAGTAGGCCACTTTGTAGGCTAACTCCACTGAGCTGCTAACTAGCGAGCTAGCTACAGTAGGCCACTTTGTAGGCTAACTCCACTGAGCTGCTAACTAGCGAGCTAGCTACAGTAGGCCACTTTGAAGGCTAACTCCACTGAGCTGCTAACTAGCGAGCTAGCTACAGTAGGCCACTTTGAAGGCTAACTCCACTGAGCTGCTAACTAGCGAGCTAGCTACAGTAGGCCACTTTGAAGGCTAACTCCACTGAGCTGCTAACTAGCGAGCTAGCTACAGTAGGCCACTTTGAAGGCTAACTCCACTGAGCTGCTAACTAGCGAGCTAGCTACAGTAGGCCACTTTGAAGGCTAACTCCACTGAGCTGCTAACTAGCGAGCTAGCTAACTTCCTAAGTGAATTAAATGATTGCAGTAGTTCCCATAGATAGACATGGTTGCTCTATGTATCACTGACCCTGGATAAGCTAGGCTGGACACAGCTAACCTTTTAGGTCAATAATATGCTGTTTTTATTATCTTTTGGTTGGCTTTATCATCCTGAGAGAAATTGAACTAGTTAGTAGCTAGCTAGTTAGTTATACCTAGCTAGCTTACGAGGTTAGCTGACTTTTCTCAAAAAACGAATCTCATCGTGGCTAGCGACTTGTCCCGCATGCTAGCCTTTACAGCCAAATATCACGTCAGAAACATCTAAATATAAAATATTGATAAGGCCAGTGTTGTAAACCATTTCTTCCTTCTTACTGCAGCTTGACAGCTTTAGTTCATCTGGACAAAACGTTATAAAATGTTTTGTAATCAGTGGTTGTGTTGTTGATATTTTTTGGGTATAAATCTGATGAGCACCTTTGGAGCTCCTCCCAAGCAAGGCACCGGGTTCCCGCCCTCCCTGATTTCTGCCATGGAACTTCCCCAGACTTCCCCTTTTAGGGAAGCCTGGTTCGCGACGAGGCTTCAAACACCCATGCTGCTGACTGGAGCCACAGTGGTGTGACAAATAGCAGTATGCATCACTACTGATGCAGAGAGAGAGAGAGAGAGAGAGAGAGAGGGAGAGAGAGAGAGAGAGAGAGAGAGAGAGAGAGAGAGAGAGAGAGAGAGAGAGAGAGAGAGAGAGAGAGAGAGAGAGAGAGAGAGAGAGAGAGAGAGAGAGAAAAGAGAGTATTTTTTTCTCTGAAGTTACCATTTCAAAACTAAAATAACTTTATTAGTCGACAGTGAAAATGCTGACAGACTGTTTTAAAGACTGAGTAAGCAGATGGACTGAGGTTTCCTCTCTATTTCAGGAAGACAGTTAGAGAGGGGGGAGGGGGAGGGAGGGATGGGGGGAGGGGGAGAGAGAGAGAGAGAGAGAGGGAGGGAGGGATGGGGGAGAGAGAGAGAGGGAGGGAGGGATGGGGGAGAGAGGGAGATGGGGGGGAGAGAGGGGATGAGAGAGAGAGAGATGGCATGTTTTTTTGTATATAATTTATGACCCAAGTTAATAAAACATGTAACATTTGGGGGGAACTGAGGAAAAACCAATGACTAAAGCCTGTCACAGCAGATGCATTACAGCTGACCAATCAAAACAGGTTTTTGGTGGGTTAAACCGATCAATGGATATAACTGGTGTAGTTGTGGTGTGAGTGAATAAGGCAGCAGGAATGGAACTCCATTCACAGTCTGTATTGGTCAGATTAGAGGCTTTACTACTAGACCAGGTCTGAATAGACTGTGTGTTTGTGGCCCCTCTGTCTGTCTGTCTGTCTGTCTGTCTGTCTGTCTGTCTGTCTGTCTGTCTGTCTGTCTGTCTGTCTGTCTGTCTGTCTGTCTGTCTGTCTGTCTGTCTCTGTCTGTCTCTGTCTGTCTCTGTCTGTCTCTGTCTGTCTCTGTCTGTCTCTGTCTGTCTCTGTCTCTCCTGGTTGCTACGGGAACCCGGTGGTTGTTTTGAGAGCTTTTGGATTCGACTTGAAGGAGCTCATAACTATCACACACACTAGGGCTGTCCCCATAGGAGAACCCTTTATGGCTGTCCCCATAGGAGAACCCTTTAGGGCTGTCCCCATAGGAGAACCCTTTAGGGCTGTCCCCATAGGAGAACCCTTTAGGGCTGTCCCCCATAGGAGAACCCTTTAGGGCTGTCCCCCATAGGAGAACCCTTTATGGCTGTCCCCATAGGAGAACCCTTTAGGGCTGTCCCCATAGGAGAACCCTTTAGGGCTGTCCCCATAGGAGAACCCTTTAGGGCTGTCCCCATAGGAGAACCCTTTAGGGCTGTCCCCATAGGAGAACCCTTTAGGGCTGTCCCCCATAGGAGAACCCTTTAGGGCTGTCCCCCATAGGAGAACCCTTTATGGCTGTCCCCATAGGAGAACCCTTTAGGGCTGTCCCCATAGGAGAACCCTTTAGGGCTGTCCCCATAGGAGAACCCTTTAGGGCTGTCCCCATAGGAGAACCCTTTAGGGCTGTCCCCATAGGAGAACCCTTTAGGGCTGTCCCCATAGGAGAACCCTTTAGGGCTGTCCCCATAGGAGAACCCTTTAGGGCTGTCCCCATAGGAGAACCCTTTAGGGCTGTCCCCGTAGGAGAACCCTTTAGGGCTGTCCCCATAGGAGAACCCTTTAGGGCTGTCCCCATAGGAGAACCCTTTAGGGCTGTCCCCGTAGGATAACCCTTTAGGGCTGTCCCCGTAGGAGAACCCTTTAGGGCTGTCCCCATAGGAGAACCCTTTAGGGCTGTCCCCATAGGAGAACCCTTTAGGGCTGTCCCCGTAGGAGAACCCTTTAGGGCTGTCCCCGTAGGAGAACCCTTTAGGGCTGTCCCCATAGGAGAACCCTTTAGGGCTGTCCCCGTAGGAGAACCCTTTATAGCTGTCCCCATAGGAGAACCCTTTATTCAGCTGTCCCCATAGGAGAACCCTTTATTCAGCTGTCCCCATAGGAGAACCCTTTATTCAGCTGTCCCCATAGGAGAACCCTTTATTCAGCTGTCCCCATAGGAGAACCCTTTAGGGCTGTCCCCATAGGAGAACCCTTTAGGGCTGTCCCCATAGGAGAACCCTTTAGGGCTGTCCCCGACAAAAACAAAAAAAAATCTTGGTCAACCCGAGAGTCTTCTTGTTCTTTGTGACCCATTGATTGGTCTAAATGTTTAAACTTATTTTTACATATATAGTTAGACACACCCTGTGTGTTTGAATAACAAACAACTACATAGGCTCTGATCTTGTCTGATGCTTTAAGCACACTGTTTGATTAAATAATTAAGACACACAAATGACTCAGCAAAGAGGTTTGATGGTCACACTGTGTTCAAAATAAATGACAGCGAATGTCTGTGTGACAGGCGCATGTTGTCTCTCTCCTCCCTACTGCAGTGAACAGGCCCCACACCACAGTAAGTATATCTCTGTTGTCTCTCTCTCCTCCCTACTGCAGTGAACAGGCCCCACACCACAGTAAATATATCTCTGTTGTCTCTCTCCTCCCTACTGCAGTGAACAGGCCCCACACCACAGTAAATATATCTCTGTTGTCTCTCTCCTCCCTACTGCAGTGAACAGGCCCCACACCACAGTAAGTATATCTCTGTTGTCTCTCTCTCCTCCCTACTGCAGTGAACAGGCCCCACAGCACAGTAAGTATATCTCTGTTGTCTCTCTCTCCTCCCTACTGCAGTGAACAGGCCCCACACCACAGTAAGTTATCTCTGTCTCTCTCCTCCCTACTGCAGCGAACAGGCCCCACACCACAGTAAGTGTTTATCTCTGCTATCTCTCTCTCCTCCCTACTGCAGTGAACAGGCCCCACACCACAGTAAGTATATCTCTGTTGTCTCTCTCTCCTCCCTACTGCAGTGAACAGGCCCCACACCACAGTAAGTATATCTCTGTTGTCTCTCTCCTCCCTACTGCAGTGAACAGGCCCCACACCACAGTAAGTATATCTCTGTTGTCTCTCTCTCCTCCCTACTGCAGTGAACAGGCCCCACACCACAGTAAGTATATCTCTGTTGTCTCTCTCTCCTCCCTACTGCAGTGAACAGGCCCCACACCACAGTAAGTGTTTATCTCTGTTGTCTCTCTCTCCTCCCTACTGCAGTGAACAGGCCCCACACCACAGTAAGTATATCTCTGTTGTCTCTCTCTCCTCCCTACTGCAGTGAACAGGCCCCACAGCACAGTAAGTATATCTCTGTTGTCTCTCTCTCCTCCCTACTGCAGTGAACAGGCCCCACAGCACAGTAAGTATATCTCTGTTGTCTCTCTCTCCTCCCTACTGCAGTGAACAGGCCCCACACCACAGTAAGTATATCTCTGTTGTCTCTCTCCGCCCTACTGCAGCGAACAGGCCCCACACCACAGTAAATGTTTATCTCTGTTGTCTCTCTCCTCCCTACTGCAGTGAACAGGCCCCACACCACAGTAAATGTATATCTCTGTTGTCTCTCTCCTCCCTACTGCAGTGAACAGGCCCCACACCACAGTAAGTATATCTCTGTTGTCTCTCTCTCCTCCCTACTGCAGTGAACAGGCCCCACACCACAGTAAGTATATCTCTGTTGTCTCTCTCTCCTCCCTACTGCAGTGAACAGGCCCCACACCACAGTAAGTATATCTCTGTTGTCTCTCTCTCCTCCCTACTGCAGTGAACAGGCCCCACACCACAGTAAGTGTTAATCTCTGTTGTCTCTCTCTCCTCCCTACTGCAGTGAACAGGCCCCACACCACAGTAAGTATATCTATGTTGTCTCTCTCTCCTCCCTACTGCAGTGAACAGGCCCCACACCACAGTAAGTATATCTCTGTTGTCTCTCTCTCCTCCCTACTGGAGTGAACAGGCCCCACACCACAGTAAGTATATCTCTGTCTCTCTCCTCCCTACTGCAGCGAACAGGCCCCACACCACAGTAAGTGTTTATCTCTGCTATCTCTCTCTCCTCCCTACTGCAGTGAACAGGCCCCACAGCACAGTAAGTATATCTCTGTTGTCTCTCTCTCCTCCCTACTGTAGTGAACAGGCCCCACACCACAGTAAGTG
>NW_024057731.1:0-2500 GCF_016432855.1 Salvelinus namaycush | reverse complement strand
AGACTCACCAGTTGAAACTCACTGCGTCGTGCGTAGGCGTCCTGTATCCCAGAATCCCTCCACAGAGCATCCAGCGCCAGACCATAAAGCTGGAATTCTATTGGTTCTATGGCCACTCCACCACGCCCCTCAAATGACATCACAAACATGCCGTGCTTCTCGTTTTCAGAGTTCTGCCACGGAATCCCCAGCTTGTCCCGTGCATCCACCAAAACACGCATCCCCTGGAGAACAATATATACATTAATATATACATTAATACACACAATATATACATTAATATATACATCCCCTGGAGAACAATATATACATTAATATATACATCCCCTGGAGAACAATATATACATTAATATATACATCCCCTGGAGAACAATATATACATTAATATATACATCCCCTGGAGAACAATATATACATTAATATATACATCCCCTATAGAACAATATATACATTAATATATACATCCCCTGTAGAACAATATATACGTTAATACACACATTCACCAAAACACGCATCCCCTGGAGAACAATAAATACATTAATATATACATCCCCTGTAGAACAATATATACATTAATACATACACCCCCTGGAGAACAATATATACATTAATATATACATTAATACACACAATATATACATTAATATATACATCCCCTGTAGAACAATATATACATTAATACACGCATCCCCTGGAGAACAATATATACATTAATATATACAACCCCTGGAGAACAATATATACATTAATATATACATCCCCTGGAGAACAATATATACATTAATATATACATCCCCTGGAGAACAATATATACATTAATACACGCATCCCCTGGAGAACAATATATACATTAATATATACATCCCCTGGAGAACAATATATACATTAATATATACATTCCCTGGAGAACAATATATACATTAATATATACATTCCCTGGAGAACAATATATACATCCAACAATATATACATTAATATATACATCCCCTGTAGAACAATATATACATTAATATATACATCCCCTATAGAACAATATATACATTAATATATACATCCCCTGTAGAACAATATATACATTAATATATACATCCCTATAGAACAAAATATACATTAATATATACATCCCCTGGAGAACAATATATACATTAATATATACATCCCCTATAGAACAATATATACATTAATATATACATCCCCAGGAGAACAATATATACATTAATATATACACATCCACCAATAACACGCATCCCTTATAGAGAGAGACGACGTTGGATACATACACTCACTCAAGTACAAAATTTGCTCTTTTGGACCTCAACCAGTGTGACAGTGTATCTGTCTACAACCAGTGTTACAGTGTATCTGTCTACAACCAGTGTTACAGTGTATCTGTCTACAACCAGTGTTACAGTGTATCTGTCTACAACCAGTGTTACAGTGTATCTGTCTACAACAGTGTTACAGGTATCTGTCTACAACCAGTGTACAGTGTATCTGTCTACAACAGTGTTACAGTGTATCTGTCTACAACCAGTGTTACAGTGTATCTGTCTACAACCAGTGTATCTGTCTACAACCAGTGTTACAGTGTATCTGTCTACAACCAGTGTTACAGTGTATCTGTCTACAACCAGTGTTACAGTGTATCTGTCTACAACCAGTGTTACAGTGTATCTGTCTACAACCAGTGTATCTGTCTACAACCAGTGTTACAGTGTATCTGTCTACAACCAGTGTATCTGTCTACAACCAGTGTTACAGTGTATCTGTCTACAACCAGTGTTACAGTGTATCTGTCTACAACCAGTGTTACAGTGTATCTATCTACAACCAGTGTTACAGTGTATCTGTCTACAAACAGTGTTACAGTGTATCTGTCTACAACGAGTGTTACAGTGTATCTGTCTACAACCAGGTTACAGTGTATCTATCTACAAAGTGTTACAGTGTATCTGTCTACAACCAGTGTTACAGTGTATCTGTCTACAACAGTGTTACAGTGTATCTGTCTACAACCAGTGTACAGTGTATCTATCTACAACCAGTGTTTACAGTGTATCTGTCTACAACCAGTGTATCTGTCTACAACATTGTTACAGTGTATCTGTCTACAACCAGTGTATCTGTCTACAACCAGTGTTACAGTGTATCTGTCTACAACCAGTGTTACAGTGTATCTGTCTACAACCAGTGTTACAGTGTATCTGTCTACAACCAGTGTTACAGTGTATCTGTCTACAACCAGTGTCATCTGTCTACAACCAGTGTTACAGTGTATCTGTCTACAACCAGTTACAGTGTTCTGTTACAACCAGTGTTACAGTGTATCTGTCTACAACCAGTGTACAGTGTATCTGTCTACAACCAGTGTTACAGTGTATCTGTCTACAACCAGTGTTACAGTGTATCTGTCTAACAACCAGTGTATCTGTTACAACCAGTGTTAAGTGTTTATCTGTCTACAACCAGTGTTACAGTGTATCTGTCTACAACCAGTGTT
>NW_024057730.1:0-91206 GCF_016432855.1 Salvelinus namaycush | reverse complement strand
ATGATCAATTACATGAGGGGGACCTGATCCTAGATCATAATGAATCATATTACATGGACGAGGGGGACCTGATCCCAGATCATAATGAATCAGAATACATGGAGAGGTGGACCTGATCCAGATCATAATGAATCAGATTACATGGAGAGGGGGACCTGATCCAGATCATAATGAATCAGATTACATGGAGAGGGGGACCCTGATCCCAGATCATAATGAATCAGATTACATGGAGAGGGGGACCTGATCCCAGATCATAATGAATCAGAATACATGGAGAGGGGGACCTGATCCCATGATCATAATGAATCAGATTACATGGAGAGGGGGACCTGATCCCAGATCAGTAATGAATCAGATTACATGGAGAGGGGTACCTGATCCTAGATCATAATGAACTCAGATTACACTGGAGAGGTGGACTGATCTAGATCATAATGTGACTTCAGATTACATGAGAGGGGTACCTGATCCTAGATCATAATGAATCAGATTACTGGGAGGAGGACCTGATCCTAGATCATTAATGAATCAGAATACATGGAGAGGGGGACCTGATCCTAGATCATCACTCCAACTCTGGGACACTGCCTGTATGAAAACCGAACACATAGTTGTAAAGTCTAGTTTCAGCAGGTGTTTACTGCCATCTAGTGGAAGATACCAATAAAACACTTTATTATCAGGGTGGGGAGACGGCTGAGCTGAAACAGAAAGTAAAGTTGTTCTTTTGTTCAGGATCCATTTTGAGACGACAGAGCAGAAAACGCAATATGGGGAGAAGAAAAAAAAAGAGGTAAGTATCTTTGAACAATAATTTATTCTAAAGGACAGAGTAAGAGAATGAATACCTGGAATGAGATATTACTAGTTAGTAGAATTGCTACTTGAGCTGAGTTGCTGACAGACAGCAGTTTTCAAAGTGTAAACTAATCAGTAGGCCGACATGTTATCAGTAAAACGTCTGGTAAAGATGGCGGAGGAGCTTTTCAATTATATGGTTTTATGTTAATCTCAGGGTTTCTCAATCGTTTTGTTCTTACCAGCACATACACACCTGATTCAACTAATCATCAAATATTTTAAGACAGATTAATATTTGAGGCATACAAATGAACATTCTCAAATTAAAACCTTTTGGGTTTGTAGATCTGTTTACAATTATTAAAGTCCGACAGTAACTCACATTTTGGAGGAAAACAACACAGCTAAACTTGGCTTCGAGTAAATTATATGTTTATCAAAAATAATGTAAGAGAGATGTCTTGAAGAAACGCGTCTGGGTTTAGAACTCTGTGTCTCAGTGCGCTGCGACAGTGGGAAGTTCGTTTTGCATGTCCCGGTGCTACAGGGGAGTGGACATTTATTTTAAGGACCAATGGAATGGTCTAAAATGAGGAAACTCTGTTCACCCGGGGAGCCGGGCAATGCAAAACAAATTCACCCAGTGACCGTTACTTTATTTCCTGATATGAAATGTAAAGTAACTTTGTAGCCGACGCAGTTCCAGAATGTCTGTTGAAACGGTGTCTCATATGGAACGTTAGAACAGTGGTGGAAACAGAACTCAGTTCTCAAACTGGAGTAAAAGGAAAGATTCCTTCATAGAACATGACTCAAGTAAAAGTGAAAGTCACCCAGTAAAATACTACTTCAGTAAAAGTCTTAAAGTATTTGGTGTTAAATATAGTTAAGTATCAAAAGTAAATGTAAAGTAGTAATAATAAAAATTCCTTATATTAAGCAAAACAGACGGCACAATTTTCTTGATAAGTGTGTGAATTAGACAATTTCCTGTCCTGCTGAGCATTCAAAATGTGACGAGTACTTTTGGGGGTCAGGGAAAATGTATGTAGTAAAAAGTACATCATTTTCTTTATGAATGTAGTGAAGTAAAAGTAAAAGTTGTTAAAATATAAATAGTAAAAGACAGATACCCCCAAAAAACGACTTAAGTAGTACTTTAAAGTATTTTTACTGAAGTACTTTACACCACTGCATTAGAAGACAGATACATGTGTTGATTTGAAGGAAAGACGGGCAGATTCTGGTAGGTAGGCTACGAACTATTATAAAGTTAGGTCGTCGTCAGACATTCAACAGTCACAGTAGGTTTGAGATACAGTATGATCACTAATCATGCCGACCAACCTGATGGTCTCTGTTGGAAATGTTGTGAAAAGTATCTGGCCTCGGCTATAAATATCTGGCATTACTCATCTCATATGTATATACTGTATTCTATACTATTCTACTGTATCTTAGTCTATGTATTACTCATCTCATATGTATATACTGTATTCTATACCATTCTACTGTATCTTAGTCTATGTATTACTCATCTCATATGTATATACTGTATTCTATACTATTCTACTGTATCTTAGTCTATGTATTACTCATCTCATATGTATATACTGTATTCTATACTATTCTACTGTATCTTAGTCTATGTATTACTCATCTCATATGTATATACTGTATTCTATACTATTCTACTGTATCTTAGTCTATACCGCTCAGACATTGTGACCAATACAATTTGATTTGATTTAGATTAGGCTATATACACTACATGACCAAAAGTATGTGGACACCTGCTAGTCGAACATCTCATTACAAAATCATGTCCATTCATATGGAGTTGGTCCCCCCCTTTGCTGCTATAACAGCCTCCACTCTGCTGGGAAGGCTTTCCACTAGATGTTGGATTATTGCTGTGGGGACTTGCTTCCATTCAGCCACAAGAGCATTAGTGAGGTCGGGCACTGATGTTGGGTGATTGGGCCTGGCTCGCAGTCGGCGTTCAATTTCATCCCAAAGGTGTTCGATTGGTTGAGGTCAGGGCTCTGTGCAGGCCAGTCAAGTTCATCCACACCGATCTCGACAAGCCATTTCTGTATGGACCTCACTTTGTGCACGGGGACATTGTCATGCTGAAACAGAAAATGGCCTTCCCCAAACTTTTGCCACAAAGTTGGAAGCACAGAATCGTCTAGAATGTAATTTTATACTGTAGAGTTAAGATTTCTCTTCACTAGAACTAGGGGGCCTAGCCCGAACCATGAAAAACAGCCCCAGACCATTATTCCTCCTCCACCAAACTTTACAGTTGGCACTTTGCATTCGGGCAGGTAGCGTTTTCCTGGCATCCGCCAAACCCAGATTCATCCGTCGGACTGCCAGATGGTGAAGCGTGATTCATAACTCCAAAGAACACATTTCCACTGCTCCAGAGTCCAATGGTGGCGAGCTTTACATCACTCAAGCCGATGCTTGGCATTGCACATGGTGATCTTGTGTGCGGCTGCTCGGCCGTGGAAACCCATTTCATGAAGCTCCAGACTAACAGTTATTTTGCTGACGTTGCAGTTTGGAACTTGGTAGTGAGTGTTGCAACCGAGGACAGACCATTTTTATGCGCTTCCGCACTCGGCGGGCCCGTTCTGTGAGCTTGTGTGGCCTATTACTTCACGGTTGAGCCGTTTTTGGTCCTAGATATTTCGACTTCACAATAACAGCATTCACATTTGACCGGGGCAGCTCTAGCAGGGCAGGTATTTGACGAACTGACTTGTTGGAAAGGTGGCATCCTATGACGGTGCCACGTTGAAAGTCACTGAGCTCTTCAGTACAGGTCATTCTACTGCCAATGTTTGTCTATGGAGATTGCATGGCTGTCTGCTCGATTTTATACACCTGTTAGCAACGGGTGTGGCTGAAATTGCCGAATCCACTAATTTGAAGGGGTGTCCACATACTTTTGTATAAATAGTGTAGATTCTCTGTCCTGCTACTGGTAGGCTTATAACATTATGTGAACTGACCTGAACAGGTTTAGGCTGGTCATCTATGATATGTAGGTTATATACAGTACATTCTCTGTCCTGCTACTGGTAGGACTATAACATTATGTGAACTGACCTGAACAGGTTTAGACTGGTCATCTATGATATGTAGGCTATAGCTGAGGTATAGACCTTGATCTGCATATCACTAACAAACTGCTATTATACATTATAACCTAGTCTACTTTACATAATATAACATCTACATATCACTAACAACCCACTACTATACATTATAACCTAGTCTACTTTACATAATATAACATCTACATATCACTAACAACCCACTACTATACATTATAACCTAGTCTACTTTACATAATATAACATCTACATATCTCTAACAACCCACTATTATACATTATAACCTAGTCTACTTTACATTATTTAAAATCTCTTACTTGTTGCAAAAAACCTTTCTGAATGGATCAAAGATTTCCCCCTCAGATCAATCATGTCCGTTTTAGCCCTTCTGTCTACATTCTCAGATACGTTTAGAAAATAACAGATTGAAAGACATTAAATAGCCTACTTTTAATGAATAAAAATAAGTGTGAGACATGGCCTTGTGTTGCTGTACTGTCTATAACTACCTTAACAATCAGTGACTTATTATTATTATTGACAGTTACCATAGAGATAAAATGTCACAACTACATGTTCATGTGATTGCATTAAATCACCTGACTGTTTCTATGTCTGTTAGTAAATGTTTTATAAGAGATAATTATTAAATGAGAACAATTGACATTCAAGAATTACTGTTAACCACAAGCAACATGTTGGATCTCTGTTTAGGGGTCAGTGCTCTAAAATGAGTCTCTCTGGGAAGAGAGAGGAGGGACCTGCCTCTAAAATGAGTCTCTCTGGGAAGAGAGAGGAGGGGGGCCCTGCCTCTAAAATGAGTCCCTCTGGGGAACATGACACCAAAGCTAAGAGGTGAGATTACAATTGTGTTTAAAAACTATTGAGTGTTTATTTCCTAAATGCTATTTACACAGTTTTTCACATTTGTTTTTTAATCAGAAATTGTTGTTCTTGGGTACCTTCAATTACTGTCCTCAGATGTTTTATTAGTATATTTTAGATGTGTATGAAAATTAGTTTCTTAGCAAAACGCTATATATCCATTGTTTAGCAGGAATGTAATGTTGGTATCCTGTATATCTGACTGTGATATGTGGTTGTCTCACCTAGATATCTATATATCCATTGTTTAGCAGGAATGTAATGTTGGTATCCTGTATATCTGACTGTGATATGTGGTTGTCTCACCTAGATATCTTAAGATGAATGCACTTACTGTAATTCACTCTGGATAAGAGAATCTGCTAAATCAGGGGTTCTCAATCCGGGGTCTGTGGAGGTACTGCAGGGGTTCTCAATCCGGGGTCTGTGGAGGTACTGCAGGGGTTCTCAATCCGGGGTCTGTGGAGGTACTGCAGGGGTTCTCAATCCGGGGTCTGTGGAGGTACTGCAGGGGTTCTCAATCCGGGGTCTGAGGAGGTACTGCAGGGGTTCTCAATCCGGGGTCTGTGGAGGTACTGCAGGGGTTCTCAATCCGGGGTCTGTGGAGGTACTGCAGGGGTTCTCAATCCGGGGTCTGTGGAGGTACTGCAGGGGTTCTCAATCCGGGGTCTGTGGAGGTACTGCAGGGGTTCCACGGCACCCTGACTGTACTCAGTGCAATGTTAGACATTTGATATCATTTTCACATGACACGACCACTTTGCCTGCTCTTAATTATTGCCTAATATAATGGAATGCATATTATTTTAACCAATTCTGATGGTTGTTACAAGCAGAATTTGGACAATATTACCGTTATATCAACACACTCTTCACACCCGTTTAACAACTCTAAATAGCTTTGGCATAGTAGGCATCAAGTCCCTTGCCAATAATGTTGCCTACAACGTTGCATACAATGTTAATTTTCATCCAACACATATTATACCCCCAGATACCTTCAATTGCCCAATTTATAGCCATGCCCAATTTAGGATTATTTTTTAACAACGTGATGTTGTGCTCCAAAGGGAGAACTTGAAATAACATGATGTAGATAATTAAATAATCAAAAGATAAATGTGTCGTGTAGAGTGTGTAGAGTACTAGAGTACTAGAGGACTAGAGTACTAGAGTACTAGAGGACTAGAGGACTAGAGGACTAGAGGACTAGAGTACTAGAGTACTAGAGGACTAGAGGACTAGAGGACTAGAGTACTAGAGTACTAGAGTACTAGAGGACTAGAGGACTAGAGGACTAGAGGACTAGAGTACTAGAGTACTAGAGGACTAGAGTACTAGAGGACTAGAGGACTAGAGTACTAGAGGACTAGAGTACTAGAGGACTAGAGGACTAGAGGACTAGAGTACTAGAGGACTAGAGGACTAGAGTACGAGAGTACGAGGGTACTAGGGTACTAGAGTACTAGAGGACTAGAGGACTAGAGGACTAGAGTACTAGAGGACTAGAGGACTAGAGGACTAGAGGACTAGAGTACTAGAGGACTAGAGGACTAGAGTACTAGAGTACTAGAGGACTAGAGGACTAGAGTACTAGAGGACTAGAGTACTAGAGGACTAGAGGACTAGAGTACTAGAGGACTAGAGTACTAGAGTACTAGAGGACTAGAGTACTAGAGGACTAGAGGACTAGAGGACGAGAGTACTAGAGTACTAGAGTACTAGGGTACTAGAGTACTAGAGTACTAGAGGACTAGAGGACTAGAGTACTAGAGTACTAGAGGACTAGAGGACTAGAGTACTAGAGGACTAGAGTACTAGAGTACTAGAGGACTAGAGGACTAGAGTACTAGAGGACTAGAGGACTAGAGGACTAGAGTACTAGAGGACTAGAGTACTAGAGGACTAGAGGACTAGAGTACTAGAGGACTAGAGTACTAGAGGACTAGAGGACTAGAGGACTAGAGGACTAGAGTACTAGAGTACTAGAGTACTAAAGGTCAATAGTGAATTGTAAATAGGAGTTGGGTTTCAGTTCAACATCTGTTAGAATCTGTGGAATGTCCTGAACTCAGAGCGACGTGTGCTACGTGGGCCACGGTGTCATTGGTCTGTACATTGAGTCGAGAGCAGGATACATGTTAAACAGCCATTGGCCAAGTTGTCCTGCAAGGACTTCTGATTGGTCAACCCCAGGCTAGGGTGGGGGGTTATAAATGGTATCCTGTTGTTATAAATGGCATTTTTGAGAAAAATTACAGACAGTAGCCTACAAGTAGCAAAATAGAACTCAATATATTGAACATGGAATATATTTCAATATGATTGAAATAGGCCAAAAGCCTAATGTTTATATTTTAATGCAGTCATCTTGGTTTTCATATAAAGAAAATGTGTTTACATCCCTTGTTTGAATCAATTGTCAACTTTGTATTTGTAGTCAACTTTCTGAATTTGTCGGAGGTCACAGAGAGACGGATAAACCATGTGATTCTATATTTAGATGAGATCTTCTGCGTATAAAGTCACGTGGAAGGGCAAAAAACCATCTAACGACTCACTCAGCTGTTCTAGTGGTCTGAGGCAGGTGTTAGATTACTCAGCTGTTCTAGTGGTCTGAGGCAGGTGTTAGATTACAAGCGTTTTCAATTGTAACCTTAATAATATTACATACTGATGTCATATTACTGTATTGAATTATTGTTTTTAAATATTTAAATATTGATGTCACAAGTGTATCATTTGTACAGTTCTTTATTAAAAATGTATTTATTTGTTACATTTGACTGAATAAAACCAGCTGTACTACTGATTTCTCTGAGAGTGAGGCAGATATATATTATTACTGTGTAAAACCTAGCAGTACTACTGATTTCTCTGAGAGTAAGGAAGATATATATTATTACTGTGTAAAACCTAGCAGTACTACTGATTTCTCTGAGAGTGAGGAAGATATATATTATTACTGTGTAAAACCTAGCAGTACTACTGATTTCTCTGAGAGTGAGGCAGATATATATCATTACTGTGTAAAACCTAGCAGTACTACTGATTTCTCTGAGAGTGAGGAAGATATATATTATTACTGTGTAAAACCCAGCAGTACTACTGATTTCTCTGAGAGTGAGGCAGATATATATTATTACTGTGTAAAACCTAGCAGTACTACTGATTTCTCTGAGAGTGAGGCAGATATATATTATTACTGTGTAAAACCTAGCAGTACCACTGATTTCTCTGAGAGTGAGGCAGATATATATTATTACTGTATTAAACCTAGCAGTACTACTGATTTCTCTGAGAGTGAGGCAGATATATATTATTACTGTGCAAAACCTAGCAGTACTACTGATTTCTCTGAGAGTGAGGCAGATATATATTATTACTGTGCAAAACCTAGCAGTACTACTGATTTCTCTGAGAGTGAGGCAGATATATATTATTACTGTATAAAACCTAGCAGTACCACTGATTTCTCTGAGAGTGAGGCAGATATATAGCATTTTGTAAAAAAACATGATTATTTGTCTCTCTGAAATGAAACCATCAAGTGATAGATTTTAAACAAATACATGTCTGTCATTGAACAACCCCATGCCATGATTAGATAGTGGTAACAATAAAAGCTAATTTACCAACATTTCTGAAAATGGATATATAGCATTTTGGAATGAAACTCTTCTTATGTTTCCCATCTGAGCTCAGAGTAGATGAGAGATGTAATGTTTGTCTCTGTTGTGTTGAAGCCCAATCAAGAGGAAGAGACCAGCCTCCCCTGTTCCCAGCTGTGTGTCCATGAAGAGTGACCGGTCTATGAGTCAACCTTTACAGTTTAGAGAGGGAGACTTTTCTACTGAACAAAGGTAAGAAGAACTCATGGGTCATGGTCAGTGAGTTAAACAACACTGTCTCTAGTCATTTCTCCTCTCCCATTTTCCCATTTCTTTTTGTTGTTTTCATAATCCATAGGCTAATCCTTATGTCCATTTTCATAGTCCTAAAACAATATTTAGCAAACACCACATTCCCTCCCTGTGTGTGTGTGTGTGTGTGTGTGTGTGTGTGTGTGTGTGTGTGTGTGCACTCCCTGGATGAGGAGATGTAATCTCTAGTCACTTTTACCCCTACCTACATGTACATATTACCTCAATTATAGTCTCATTATTACCTCAACTACCTGGTACCCTGCACATTGACTCAGTACTGGTACTCCTTATAGTGTCAATATTACCTCAACTACCTAGTACCCCTGCACATTGACTCAGTACTGGTACTCCTTATAGTCTCATTATTACCTCAACTACCTGGTACCCTGCACATTGACTCAGTACTGGTACTCCTTATAGTCTCATTATTACCTCAACTACCTGGTACCCCTGCACATTGACTCAGTACTGGTACTCCTTATAGTCTCATTATTACCTCAACTACCTGGTACCCCTGCACATTGACTCAGTACTGGTACTCCTTATAGTCTCATTATTACCTCAACTACCTGGTACCCTGCACATTGACTCAGTACTGGTTCTCCTTATAGTCTCATTATTACCTCAACTATCTGGTACCCCTGCACATTGACTCAGTACTGGTACTCCTTATAGTCTCATTATTACCTCAACTACCTGGTACCCCTGCACATTGACTCAGTACTGGTACTCCTTATAGTCTCATTATTACCTCAACTACCTGGTACCCCTGCACATTGACTCAGTACTGGTTCTCCTTATAGTCTCATTATTACCTCAGCTACCTGGTACCCTGCACATTGACTCAGTACTGGTACTCCTTATAGTCTCATTATTACCTCAA
The DNA here is from genome assembly GCF_016432855.1 of Salvelinus namaycush. Classification (NCBI taxonomy): domain Eukaryota; kingdom Metazoa; phylum Chordata; class Actinopteri; order Salmoniformes; family Salmonidae; genus Salvelinus; species Salvelinus namaycush. Next base: position 81,580 of record NW_024057730.1, on the reverse strand, counting down.
CTACCTGGTACCCTGCACATTGACTCAGTACTGGTATTCCTTATAGTCTCATTATTACCTTAACTACCTGGTACCCTGCACATTGACTCAGTACTGGTACTCCTTATAGCCTCATTATTACCTCAACTACCTGGTACCCCTGCACATTGACTCAGTACTGGTACTCCTTATAGTCTCATTATTACCTCAACTACCTGGTACCCCTGCACATTGACTCAGTACCGGTACTCCTTATAGTCTCATTATTACCTCAACTACCTGGTACCCCTGCACATTGACTCAGTACTGGTACTCCTTATAGCCTCATTATTACCTCAACTACCTGGTACCCTGCACATTGACTCAGTACTGGTTCTCCTTATAGTCTCATTATTACCTCAACTATCTGGTACCCCTGCACATTGACTCAGTACTGGTACTCCTTATAGTCTCATTATTACCTCAACTACCTGGTACCCCTGCACATTGACTCAGTACTGGTACTCCTTATAGTCTCATTATTACCTCAACTACCTGGTACCCCTGCACATTGACTCAGTACTGGTTCTCCTTATAGTCTCATTATTACCTCAGCTACCTGGTACCCTGCACATTGACTCAGTACTGGTACTCCTTATAGTCTCATTATTACCTCAACTACCTGGTACCCTGCACATTGACTCAGTACTGGTATTCCTTATAGTCTCATTATTACCTCAACTACCTGGTACCCTGCACATTGACTCAGTACTGGTACTCCTTATAGCCTCATTATTACCTCAACTACCTGGTACACCTGCACATTGACTCAGTACTGGTACTCCTTATAGTCTCATTATTACCTCAACTACCTGGTACCCCTGCACATTGACTCAGTACCGGTACTCCTTATAGTCTCATTATTACCTCAACTACCTGGTACCCCTGCACATTGACTCAGTACTGGTACTCCTTATAGCCTCATTATTACCTCAACTACCTGGTACCCTGCACATTGACTCAGTACTAGTACTCCTTATAGTCTCATTATTACCTCAACTACCTGGTACCCCTGCACATTGACTCAGTACTGGTTCTCCTTATAGTCTCATTATTACCTCAACTACCTGGTACCCTGCACATTGACTCAGTACTGGTTCTCCTTATAGTCTCATTATTACCTCAACTACCTGGTACCCTGCACATTGACTCAGTACTGGTTCTCCTTATAGTCTCATTATTACCTCAACTACCTGGTACCCTGCACATTGACTCAGTACTGGTTCTCCTTATAGTCTCATTATCACCTCAACTACCTGGTACCCCTGCACATTGACTCAGTACTGGTACTCCTTATAGTCTCATTATTACCTCAACTACCTGGTACCCCTGCACATTGACTCAGTACTGGTAATCCTTATAGTCTCATTATTACCTCAACTACCTGGTACCCCTGCACATTGACTCAGTACCGGTACTCCTTATAGTCTCATTATTACCTCAACTACCTGGTACCCCTGCACATTGACTCAGTACTGGTACTCCTTATAGCCTCATTATTACCTCAACTACCTGGTACCCTGCACATTGACTCAGTACTGGTAATCCTTATAGTCTCATTATTACCTCAACTACCTGGTACCCTGCACATTGACTCAGTACTGGTACTCCTTATAGTCTCATTATTACCTCAACTACCTGGTACCCTGCACATTGACTCAGTACTGGTACTCCTTATAGCCTCATTATTACCTCAACTACCTGGTACCCTGCACATTGACTCAGTACTGGTACTCCTTATAGTCTCATTATTACCTCAACTACCTGGTACCCTGCACATTGACTCAGTACTGGTACTCCTTATAGTCTCATTATTACCTCAACTACCTGGTACCCTGCACATTGACTCAGTACTTGTACTCCTTATGTCCTCATTATTACCTCAACTACCTGGTACCCTGCACATTGACTCAGTACTGGTACTCCTTATAGTCTCATTATTACCTCAACTACCTGGTACCCCTGCACATTGACTCAGTACTGGTACTCCTTATAGTCTCATTATTACCTCAACTACCTGGTACCCCTGGACATTGACTCAGTACTGGTACTCCTTATAGTCTAATTATTACCTCAACTACCTGGTACCCCTGCACATTGACTCAGTACTGGTTCTCCTTATAGTCTCATTATTACCTCAACTACCTGGTACCCCTGCACATTGACTCAGTACTGGTACTCCTTATAGTCTGTAATGTGTATGTTATCTATTGATATATAATGTTGATATATTTTAATGCTTTATGTAATGTATATAATCTATTGATATATAATGTTGATATATTTTAATGCTTTAAGTAATGTATGCAATCTATTGATATATAATGTTTATATAGATTATAATGTAGTTTCATGGTGATTCATTTTGTTTTCCAGAATCTCCAACTCTAGCTTTGATAACAAAATAGATCAGTTGGTTTAGCACTTGTGAGACAATGCGGAGCATGAATTGAAATAATTAGCTTTTTTATTTTACTGGACTGATGGTACCTGCATCTGAAGGTCAACGAGGTCAAATCACGACGTCATTGATATTCAGATCGAAAAGTCGGAGCTCTAGAAATATACCTGAGTTTCCAACTTGGAATTCTGAGTTGGATGACCGTTCAAAACTATTTTTCCCAACCGCCTCTCACGGTCCCTGATCTCTCCTTCCTTTCCTCCGGTGAGACTGACCAGAGAGAGGGGACATTGTCTTCCACCTGATGGTGAACCTCGAGTCGCACCGCATCTGCCTCATGCACACATTCATGTTGTTCCTATGACCAGAGAAAGTTAAATATTCCTTAATATTAAAATCGACACGACGAGCTGCTAATAATAATAATAAAACGCAGGGCTATCCATACTTGGCTACTCATTCATTGCAGCTGCAGCACGAGCAAAAGTACGGAGAAGTGCGTTTTGTAAAAGAGTTTTATATAAATAGTGACAGTGCTGAATATAAACTTAAACATGAACTCACTCATAAAAACAGCAGCTCTTTGCTGTATTCGTTGACAGTCTCTCTGGGGTCATGGTTTTAAAAGTTATTAAATCTTACGTAGGCTAGTAGCCTATTAAACTTGGCTGTGACCAGGGTCATGGAAGCTCTGTAGCCACGGTGATTTGAGCTATCCGAACAGTAGGTTCAACGTACCGGCAACAGCCCAACACAATTTTTAAAAAGGAGCACAAGCCTTTATAGTTGGTTGGCTTTTCTACAGAAATATTTGGTGATCGACTAGGAATGCCTTGAAGATTGACCGGTTGGCGACCACTGCTGTAAAGCATCTGCTTCTACTTTGTTGTTTATGTCATATATTTGAAGATACTGAGTGTACAAAACATTATGAACACCTGCTTTTTCCACGACATAGATTGACAAGGTGAATCCAGGTGAAAGCAATGATCCTTTATTGATGTCACTTGTTAAATACACTTCAGTCGGTGTAGATGAAGGGGAGGAGACGGGTTTAATAGGGATGCACCGATATGACATTTTTGGCCGATACCCATATCCGATATTTTCCTTGCCAAACAACCCGATATCTGATATTTTCCTTGCCAAACAACCCGATATCTGATATTTTCCTTGCCAAACAACCCGATATCTGATATTTTCCTTGCCAAACAACCCGATATCTGATATTTTCCTTGCCAAACAACCCGATACCGATTACCGATATTTAAAATTTTAGCAGCCTTCTAAGCATTCTAGTACAGTTAAATAGTTGAAACACACACACACACACACTGACCGAAAAGTTATTTTGTTGGCGTTTACGTATGTCCCCATTACCATTAAAACATATTTATTTTACTAACTGGCTGCCAGGCGAACCGATTTGTGTCAAGAACTGCAACGCTGCTGGGTTTTTCATGCTCAACAGTTTCCCGTGTGTCTCAAGAATGGTCCACCACCCAAAGGACATCCAGACTACTTGACACAACTGTGGGAATCATAGGAGTCAACATGGGTCAGCATCTCTGTGGAACGCTTTCAACACCTTGAAGAGTCAATGCCTTGACGAGTTGAGGCTGTTCTGAGGGCAAAAAGGGAGGGGACACTCAATATTAGGAGGGTGTTCTTAATGTTTTGTACACTCAGTGTATGTTTGTTGCTTTCTGTAATGACATATATGTTAATGCTTTATGTAATGTACAGTGGGGCAAAAAAGTATTTAGTCAGCCACCAATTGTGCAAGTTCTCCCACTTAAAAAGATGAGAGAGGCCTGTAATTTTCATCATAGGTACACTTCAACTATGACAGACAAAATGAGAAAAGAAAATCCAGAAAATCACATTGTAGGATTTTTAATGAATTTATTTGCAAATTATGGTGGAAAATAAGTATTTGGTCAATAACAGCACCCCCATCAGTAAAAAAAAGCTGACTAGCATAGCCTAGCATTGCGCCACAAGTAAATACTAGCATCTAAATATCATTAAATCACAAGTCCAAGACACCAGATGAAAGATACAGATCTTGTGAATCCAGCAATCATTTCTGATTTTTAAAATGTTTTACAGGGAAGACACAATATGTAAATCTATTAGCTAACCACGATAGCAAAAGACACAACTTTTTTTTCTCCACCATTTTTTTCCTGCATAGGTAGCTATCACAATTTCGACCAAATAAAGATATAAATAGTCACTAACCAAGAAATAACTTCATCAGACGACAGTCTGATAACATATTTATTGTATAGCATATGTTTTGTTAGAAAAATGTGCATATTTCAGGTATAAATCACAGTTCTACATTGCAGCTGCAATCTGAAATAGCGTTGATGCAGCCAGAATAATTACAGAGACCAACGTCAAATACCTAATTACTCATCATAAATCATTTCTGAAAAATACACAGCGTACAGCAAATGAAAGCCCAACATCTTGTGAATCCAGACAATATGTCAGATTTTTTAAGTGTTTTACAGCGAAAACACAATATAGCATTATATTAGCTTACCACAATAGCCAGAAACACAACCGCATTTACCAGCAGCAAATGTTAGCGATCGTAACAATCCAGCAAAATATATATAATTTGACTAACCTTGATAAACTTCATCAGATGACAGTCCTGTAACATCATATTACACAATGCATATAGGTTTTGTTCGAAAATGTGCATATTTAGCAGCACATGGTTATACAATGTGATCACTAGCAACATTTCAGGCATTCTGGCCGGCGCCATCTTGGAGAGGCACCTAATCTAATCGATAAATAATCGTAAACTTGACTAAAAAATACAGGTTGGACAGCAAATGAAAGATGCATTAGTTATTAATGCAACCGCTGTGTTAGATTTTTAAAATTAACGTTACTAGACATACAGTGTGCGTTACAGCCAGACCAGTGCCGAAATTAATGGCGGACAAATCATTTTACATTTTTCCACAGAAATACGAATTAACATCATAAATAGCTCTTACTTTTGGATGAGCTTCCATCAGAATCTTGGGCAAGTTGTCCTTTGTCCAAAAGAATCGTTGCTCGGTTGTAGAACGTCCTCTTCAACTTTGGAACTAGCAGCTAACGTTAGCTATGTGGCGCAGACATGCCCAAATCTTCAAAACGCAATACTAAGGAAATTCCGAAAATCGCAATATACTCGCATAAACTGATATAACTCGGTTTAAAATAACTTCGTTATGATGTTTCTAACACCTATATCGAATTAAATTACAGACGGATATATCTAAGGCCGATAACTGAGCGTTTCAAAATGCCAGCCTGAGGTCTTGCTTTGCGTCATGACGAACGTCGAAAAGAGAGCTCCCTCCATTCCTTGAGGCTTTATAAGGTCTGAGATCTGCGTAGAAACTCCATTCCAATTCTCATTGGTTACTGACATCCAGGGGAAGGCGCGTGCAGTTCATGTCGACCCATAGGATACATACAGAGCGTTAAACTGATCTGAGAACAGAGCCTCGTTTTCAGACCTTCGCAGTTCCTGTCATGGATTTCGCTGCAGAATGAGTTCTGTTCCACCCACAGACATAATTCAAACGGTTTTAGAAACTAGAGATTGTTTTCTATCCAATAGTAATAATAATATGCATATTGTACGAGCAAGAATTGAGTACGAGGCAGTTTAATTTGGGAACGATAAATGTCCAAGTTGAAACAGCACCCCCTATAGTGACAAGAAGATAACAAAAGTTTATCTCAATACTTTGTTATATACCCTTTGTTGGCAATGACAGAGGTCAATGTTTTCTGTAAGTCTTCACAAGGTTTTCACACACTGTTGCTGGTATTTTGGCCCATTCCTCCATGCAGATCTCCTCTAGAGCAGTGATGTTTTGGGGCTGTTGCTGGGCAACACAGACTTTCAACTCCCTCCAAAGAGTTTCTATGGGGTTGAGATCTGGAGACTGGCTAGGCCACTCCAGGACCTTGAAATGCTTCTTACGAAGCCACTCGTTCGTTGCCCGGGCGGTGTGTTTGGGATCATTGTCATGCTGAAAGACCCAGCCACGTTTCATCTTCAATGCCCTTGCTGATGGAAGGAGGTTTTCACTCAAAATCTCACGATACATGGCCCCATTCATTCTTTCCTTTTTACGGATCAGTTGTCCTGGTCCCTTTGTCCAGCTCGTTTAAGAATTGATCCAGATCTCCGGATGGAACTGGAATTCGAGCTCGGATCTGATCCACGTGTCTCCTTAGTCTTTGTCCACTTCCGATAATCACAGTATAAGATACTGGTCCTGAGCAATCCTCAATGGTAGCTGGAATCCATTTAGGACCAAACCCATAGTTTCTTGTATAGACATCATCTCCAGGTGAGAAACTTCTGAGTTTGGCTCGGGTGTCATGATTACATTTTTGATTCCATTGCTTTTGTTGTATTTTCATTTTCACATTGACTCAGTACTGGTACTCCTTATAGTGTCATTATTACCTCAACTACCTGGTACCCCTGCACATTGACTCAGTACTGGTACTCCTTATAGCCTCATTATTACCTCAACTACCTGGTACCCCTGAACATTGACTCAGTACTGGTACTCCTTATAGTCTCATTATTACCTCAACTACCTGGTACCCTGCACATTGACTCAGTACTGGTACTCCTTATAGTCTCATTATTACCTCAACTACCTGGTACCCTGCACATTGACTCAGTACTGGTACTCCTTATAGCCTCATTATTACCTCAACTACCTGATACCCCTGCGCATTGACTCAGTACTGGTACTCCTTATAGTCTCATTATTACCTGAACTACCTGGTACCCCTGCACATTGACTCAGTACTGGTACTTCTTATAGTCTCATTATTACCTCAACTACCTGGTACCCCTGCACATTGACTCAGTACTGTTACTCCTTATAGTCTCATTATTACCTCAACTACCTGGTACCCCTGCACATTGACTCAGTACTGGTACTCCTTATAGTCTCATTATTACCTCAACTACCTGGTACCCCTGCACATTGACTCAGTACTGGTACCTCTTATAGTCTCATTATTACCTCAACTACCTGGTACCCTGCACATTGACTCAGTATTGGTTCTCCTTATAGCCTCATTATTGTTATTTTATTGTGTTACTATTTCCTTTATTTATTTTTTATTTTTTACCAGTTACAAGGATAAGGTAGCACGTCCGGTGAACAGGTCAGGGTTCCACAACAGAAACTGGATCAGCAGCACGACAAGGTATCACGTCTGGTGGATCATGTATCAATACTGATAGGATGGATAGAAAGGGAGCGCTTGTGACAACACAGAGGCGGATGCAAGATGCAAGCAACGATGGTTTAATGAAATACAGTTTACAGCAGCAACAGGACAGACAGACTGTACTCAGACGGAATCCGACCCAGGGACTATGGCGCATATACCGATGATAGCGTGCTGAGAAATCCAGGGGAATGTGTCCGGATGGGTAGGAAGGAGCCCAGAAGATAATCCACACAAGGGCGCCGAGAGAAAGAGCCCAGACACACGACACAACCTCAGGGAAGTAACAATGATCTGACAACAAGAAACACTGGTTACAGAACATATAAAGGGAAGATAAGTGATTCCAGCTGGCGCAGACAATCAGGCCGAGATTGGGAACCACGCCCACACAAACACGGGAGAGAGAGAGAGAGAGAGAGAGAGAGAGAGAGAGAGAGAGAGAAAAAGAGAAAGAGAGAGAGAGAGAGAGAGGGAGGCAGTGGATTCATGAACCGTGACAGCGCTGCTCTCAGATCAGTTTTCTCCATTCAAATCTTTCCTTAATTAGAAACATCGTTTGACTTGTTTCAACGAACTTTACCGGTACTATTAGGATGTATTGGTCTGCATGTTTTGACGAACTTTACCGGTACTATTAGGATGTATTGGTCTGCATGTTTTGACGAACTTTACCGGTAATATTAGGATGTATTGGTCTGCATGTTTTGACGAACTTTACCGGTACTATTAGGATGTATTGGTCTGCATGTTTTGACAAACTTTACCGGTACTATTAGGATGTATTGGTCTGCATGTTTTGACGAATTTACCGGTACTATTAGGATGTATTGGTCTGCATGTTCTGACGAACTTTACCGGTACTATTAGGATGTATTGGGTCTGCATGTTTTGACGAACTTTACCGGTACTAATAGGATGTATTGGTCTGCATGTTTCGACGAAGTTTACCGGTACTATTAGGATGTATTGGTCTGCAAGTTTTGACAAACTTTACCGGTACTATTAGGATGTATTGGTCTGCATGTTTTGACGAACTTTACCGGTACTATTAGGATGTATTGGTCTGCATGTTTGGACGAACTTTACCGGTACTATTAGGATGTATTGGTCTGCATGTTTTGACGAACTTTACCGGTACTATTAGGATGTATTGGTCTGCATGTTTGGACAAACTTTACCGGTACTATTAGGATGTATTGGTCTGCATGTTTTGATGAACTTTACCGGTACTATTAGGATGTATTCGTCTGCATGTCTTGAACGCCATTGAGCCAGTGGATTACTGAACAGAACGCGCCAACAAAAACTGAGTTTTTGAGATATAAAGAGTGACTTTATCGAACAAAACAACCATTTATTGTGTTCCTGGGACCCCTTGGATTGCCAACAGAGGAAGATCTTCAAAGGTAAGTCATTTATTTTATCACTATTTTTGAGTTTTATGACACTTGTGCAGGTTATGAATTTATGCTAATGCAGAAAGTTGGTGAGGCGCTGTCCTCAGACGATCAAATGCTTTCGCCGTAAAGCCTATTGTAAATCACGCAAAGCGGTTCGATTACCAAGATTCTAAGCTAAAGAATCATGTATGACACTTGTATTTTCATGAATGTTTAATATTAAGAATTTTGTGTTTTGAATTTGGCGCTCTGCAATTTCACCGGATGTTGTCGAGGTGGTTCGCTAGCGTCCCACCTAGCCTTAAGAAGTTATTAACTTCATAAGGCTAGGGGGCAGTATCCTGAATTTTGGAGAATCTGGCGTGCCCAACGTGAACTGCCTGTTACTCAGGCCCAGAATCTAGGATATGCATATATTTGGTAGATAAAACTGTTAAAATAATGTCTGTGAGTATAACGGAACTGATATGGCAGGTGAAAACCCGAGGAAAATCCATCCAGGAAATGGGATTTTTTGATGTGTCAATGTTTTCCATTGACTTGTTATTGAATATAGTGGGTTTAGCTCCCAGATTGCAGTTCCTATGTCTTCCACTAGATGTCAACAGCCTTTATACATGGTTTCAGGCTTGTTTTTTGAAAAAACATAAAAAAATAAGAAGTTTTAGGAAGTGGACATTTTCACTGTCACTAGAGGTTTACGCGCATGAGCTTGTGCGCACTCTCCGTTCTTTTTCAATTCTATTGAATATGATGTTGTCCGGTTTAAATATTATCGATTATATAGATATTTGATAACCTAAGGATTAACATTATAATTATTTCACAATACTGATGACGGATCAGCACCTAGAGGAATATTACCACCTACGGCTGCAAATATTGAGGCGCCTTATTCTAATGCTTACCCAATAAAAATGCACTAAATCACGTTAGGCTACACATCATAAAATATATTGAGACAAATTACAGACAGTAGCCTACAAGTAGCAAAACATAACTCAATTGATTGATTGAACATAAAACGTGGCTCACATCAACACCATTATCCCAGAAACGCAAGATCCACTCCAATTTGCACACCGCCCTAACAGATCCACAGATGATGCAATCTCTATTGCACTCCACACTGCCCTTTCCCACCTGGACTAAAGGAACACCTATGTGAGAATGCTATTCACTGACTACAGATCAGCGTTCAACACCATAGTGCCCTCAAAGCTCATCAATAAGCTATGGACCCTAGAACTAAACACCTCCCTCTGCAACTGGATCCTGGACTTCCTGACAGGCCGCCCCCAGGTGGTAAGGGTAGGTAACAACACATCTGCCACGCTGATCCTCAACACAGGGGACCCTCAGGGGTGCGTGCTCAGTCCCCTTCTGTACTCCCTGTTCACTCATGACTGCACGGCCAGGCACGACTCCAACACCATCATTAAGTTTGACGATGACACAACAGTGGTAGGCCTGATCACCGACAACGACGAGACAGCCTATAGGGAGGAGGTCAGAGACCTGGCCGGGTGATGCCAGAATAACAACCTAGCCCTCAACCTAAAGACTAAGGAGATCATTGTGGACTACAGGAAAAAGAGGAACGAGCACTCCCCCATTCTCATCGACGGGGCTGAAGTGGAGCAGGTTGAGAGCTTCAAGTTCCTTGGCATCCACATCACCAACAAACTAACATGGTCCAAGCACACCAAGACAGTTGGGAAGAGGGAACGACGAAACCTATTCCCCCTCAGGAGACTGAAAAGTTTTAGCATGGGTCTTCAGGTCCTCAAAAGGTTCTACAGCTGCACAATCGAGAGCATCCTGACTGGTTGCATCACTGCCTGGTATGGCAGCAGCTCGGCCTCTGACCGCAAGGCACTACAGAGGGTAATGCGTACAGTCCAGTACATCACTGGGGCCAAGCTTCCTGCCATCCAGGATTTCTATACCAGGCGGTGTCAGAGGAAGGCCCTAAAAATTGTCAAAGACTCCAGCCACCCTAGTCATAGACTGTTCTCTCTGCTATTGCATGGCAAGCGGTACCGGAGTGCCAAGTCTAGGTCCAAGAGGCTTCTAAACAGCATCTACCCCCAAGCCATAAGACTCCTGACTGAACATCTAATCAAATGGCTACCCCGGCTATTTGCATTGCCCCCCCCCCCCCCCCTCCATTTTACACCACTGCTACTCTCTGTTGTTATCATCTAATCACTTTAATAACTGTACCTACATGTACATATTACTTCAACTAACCGGTGCCTCCACACATTGACTCTGTACCGGTACCCACCTGTATATAGTCTCCACACTGACTCTGTACCGGTACCCCCTGTATATAGCCTCCACATTGACTCTGTACCGGTACCCCCTGTATATAGCCTCCACATTGACTCTGTACCGGTACCCCCCTGTATATAGCCTCCACATTTACTCTGTATCGGTACCCCCCTGTATATAGCCTCCACATTGACTCTGTACCAGTACCCCCTGTATATAGTCTCCACATTGACTCTGTACCGGTACCCACCTGTATATAGTCTCCACATTGACTCTGTACCGGTACCCACCTGTATATAGTCTCCACATTGACTCTGTACCGGTACCCCCCTGTATATAGTCTCCACATTGACTCTGTACCGGTACCAGCCTGTATATAGTCTCCACATTGACTCTGTACCGGTACCCACCTGTATATAGTCTCCACATTGACTCTGTACCGGTACCCCCCTGTATATAGCCTCCACATTGACTCTGTACCGGTACCCACCTGTATATAGCCTCCACATTGACTCTGTACCGGTACCCCCCTGTATAGCCTCCACATTGACTCTGTACCGGTACCCACCTGTATATAGTCTCCACATTGACTCTGTACCGGTACCCCCTGTATATAGCCTCCACATTGACTCTGTACCGGTACCCACCTGTATATAGTCTCCACATTGACTCTGTACCGGTACCCACCTGTATATAGCCTCCACATTTACTCTGTACCGGTACCAGCCTGTATATAGTCTCCACATTGACTCTGTACCGGTACCCCCTGTATATAGCCTCCACATTGACTCTGTACCGGTACCCCTTGTATATAGCCTCCACACTGACTCTGTACCGGTACCCCTTGTATATAGCCTCCACACTGACTCTGTACCGGTACCCCCTGTATATAGCCTCCAAACTGACTCTGTACCGGTACCTACCTGTATATAGTCTCACTATTGTTATTTTACTGCTGCTCTTTAATTATTTGTTCCTTTTATTTCTTATTCTTAATCATATTTTTTATTTACCTGCATTGTTTTAGGGGCTCGTAAGTAAGCATTTCACTGTAAGGTCTACACCTGTTGTATTCGGCGCATGTGACTAATACAATTAGATTTTATTTGATTTAATTATTGCCTAATATAACAGAATGCATTTTTTTTTTTACCAATTCTGATGGCATCAAGTCCCTCGCCAAGAATGTTGCCTACAACGTTGCAACAATGTTCATATTCATCGAACACATATTACGCCCTAGATGCCTTAAATTGCCCAATTTATAGCCATGCCCAATTTAGGATTATTTTTTAACAATGTGATGTTGTGCTCCAAAGGGAGAACTTGAAATAACATGATGTAGATAATTAAATCATCAAAAGAAAAACGTGTTTATTATACACTCTTAGAAAAGAAGGTTCCTTATAGAACCAAAAAGGCTTCTATCAATTCCTTAATATATGGAACCACTAAAAGTTATATATATGTTTTGGTTCAGTGAAGAAGATTCTCTAGAGTTCTGATCAACAAAAGGTGAATGTTTTGAGGATGTAAACCTAGCAGCTTTCCAGTGGTCAGATCAATTCCTTCCGTTTTTTTCCAGCACCCGGCCCAGGATTTGAACCTGCCACCTCACAGCTCCAACTCCTTATCCGCTAGGCGAAAACCTGAGTTAATCTTCAGAAATAAGCATGAGTTAATTTGCCAAAATGAAGACAAAATGCTATGCAGACATACATGGTATCGCTTGTTATACATAATTATTATACATAAATCATTGCCAAAAGCACAACACACACTGTTGCATGTAGGTCTATATTATTTATAGATTGATCATATAGAAATATAAAACATTATTTTTAACTACTACAAAGCAATTACATGTGGCGCAGGAACCACTGACTCACTGCATTATTCTATAGTATTATCAAGACACCTGCTGTTAACTCTTAACTACTTAGGACAGCTCACGAGGTGTCCTAAATATCTGCCGACTAGGTGGGACTCGAGACTTCATGTATAGCTTTAATGTATACCCATAAGTGTAAAATGTCTTTATTCTCAGCACTTATACGACCAATTTTCTACTCTGAGACACTTTGGCGATATGGGCCCAGATCTCAAAACATTGTTATAAAAAACTTTGAATGTTTGTTTAAAATAATAATAAAAAATGAATATTACTAATGTAACCCGCTGTAAAGACTGGGTTTAGTTGATTGTGTTGCACTGCTTATGTCTGCGTTCTGGAACTGTCCGCGTCCCCGTACAGAACTGTCCGCGTCCACGTACAGAACTGTCCGCGTCCCCGTACAGAACTGTCCGCGTCCACGTACGGTGTGGCGCCAAGCATATTGTCCGGTTACGCGCAGAGTTGGCTGAGGTGATCTTGGGGAATAACGACGGAGTTCACTACAGTGTTGAGACACCGAAGTTCAGTGTTCAATTTGCTTTTTTTCTTTACGGTCAGGGACAGTATGAGTGTAGCCAGATCCTTTTCACTCTCTATCCTTGTTTCATTTTGTGGTTCACCGGATTCGTCATCATCATCGAGACGAGGTACAGAACGACCAGCTAGCTAGCCAAGCTAGCCGGTACAGCTGGGTAAGCTAGCTAGCTACTATACCAGCAGCATCCTAGTTAACTTAGCTAACAATACATTATTTTCTCGTTGACGGATGCTGGCTACCTCTGTCCGGTTCTCCTCTCTTCACTAGATGGACGGTAACTTTAGTGTTTAACCCCTCTGTGTCCAAGGACCAATCTTTTGAATATTATTTTCAGGGCGCCTCAATAGCAGGTATTGAACACTGGGTAAATAATCACTAGTCAGAGCCTCAACCTCAGTATACATAAATGATAAAAAACATCTTAATATCTGATATTGCGAGTAAACAACTGTTGATAATTGGATATGGAGAAGGGTGAGCCGGTCAAGGATCGATTCGGACAAGGTGGTAAATTGTATGACAAGTGACAGTTTTATTCAGAGTGAAGATATCTGGTACAAGCGTGCACGGACTTATTCATTTAGCTCATATGGAACTTGCAGAAAAAAGCCCAGATAACAGAGTGCATAGACATTTTATACAAAGATAGAAAGTAGGTTGAGTCTGGAAGTTCTTGTCCTCTGGTTGGTCCTGATGAGTTGGGCGAGGTCCCCTTCAGGCTAGTATCACTGTCTCATTGGCTCTGAGTAGATTTCTTTGTCTTCAGAAATGTTCAGCTAAAACAGGAGATTAGGTGTGTGCGTAGATGTTCCTATTTTGACATTTCTGTGTGTCTCTGTAAAATGTTCAGACTGAAGAGGAGATTTTGTGTGTGCGTAGATGTTCCTGTCTTATCAGTGTTTATGAAAGGTTTGCGTCAGCCCTCTGTCCTTGGGTATGTGTGTGTCTCAGTTTCTGTGATATGCAATACCAGGCACCCTTTTCTTATCAGTCTTTATGAAAAGGCCTGTGTCAGCCATCTGTCTCTGGGTGTGTGTGGGTCTCAGTATCTGCTTATTAGTTTGTGAGAAACCCTGTTTGGAAAGAAGTTAGTTATAACAATGTAATAGCAAATATGCTTGTGTTATAATAAATGATATTTAATACAAATCCCCCTCTTCACGTCTCATAAGAGACGTGACAAACGCTAGGACAAAAGCTACAAGTGGCAAAAAATAGAGTAAACTTTATCAGAAGATAAAGTTTTGATTCCCCCTCTTCACGTCTCCAAAGAGACGTGACATAAACTAGGTAAAAGTAAGAAAAGCAAAAGTAAACAACCAGGGAAACTTTCTCAGAGAGAAAGTTTTGATTCCCCCTCTTCACGTCTCCAAAGAGACGTGACATAAACTAGGTAAAAGTAAGAAAAGCAAAAGTAAACAACCAGGGAAACTTTCTCAGAGAGAAAGTTTTGATTCCCTCTCTTCACGTCTCCAAAGAGACGTGACATAAACTAGGTAAAAGTAAGAAAAGCAAAAGTAAACAACCAGGGAAACTTTCTCAGAGAGAAAGTTTTGATTCCCTCTCTTCACGTCTCCAAAGAGACGTGACATAAACTAGGTAAAAGTAAGAAAAGCAAAAGTAAACAACCAGGGAAACTTTCTCAGAGAGAAAGTTTTGATTCCCTCTCTTCACGTCTCCTAAGAGACGTGACATAAACTAGAAAAAGGTAAAAGCAGCAGGCATGTTGTTGTCCTCAAAAGATGGAGGGCCTTCATCCCCTAAAAGAGGAAACATCTGGGAAGGGCTTGTTGGGTCAATGGCTTTAGATATGACCCTAGTGGTGAGTGAACGAATGCATGGTATGCAACAGCAACCAAACGAAACCAAAATGGCTGCAAACACTGAGATAGAAACCAAAATTGAGGACACCAGGGTTTTATATTTCCCAAAAGCATCCATCCAGGAATCCCACATGGAGGTGTCTACACCAGAATGGGATTTCATCTTACCATTAAGAGTCCTCAAGCCTTCTAAGGCAATGGTCAGGCTACCATCAGTGGCGGTGTTGTTAGGTATAAAGGTGCAACACTGTTCACCAAACATAGAGCATACGCCTCCCTTCTCAGAGAGTAGCATGTCTACTGCAATGCGGTTTTGGAAGGCCATCAAGCTGGTAGCCGCCAATTGGCCATGAACCGCTTCAAAGCCTTGTTGAGTCCAATTACCTAATTTTTAACCAAAAAACGAGAAAATGTTAAACCCTCAGGTCCATCCCTCTATACAACCTGTACCAGGTGGGCTCGTCGCCACCCGGGAACTTCAAACCTTCACAACAGGGAGGACAAACATCACTTTTTATTCATTCGACAACCTCTACTACAGCAAACCAAGGGTCCTCCTCTGTCAGGCCCACTCTCCTGCGAAAGCTTGATTCCGTATCAGCCTCTCCAACTGGAGCATCAAGCAACGGCATCATACCCGAGGTCCTTGCCAGATCTGTAACAGACTTCTTCAACCAAGGTATGATACAGGCAGCACAGCACATGAGCATAAGAAAAACAACAACTAGAGTCAGAAATCCAGCAACCATCATTGTAGTGCCAGTAACCATCATTGTAGTGTACTTACCAAACCAACCACCCAGCCAGGGGAACAGTCCACTCTCCTCCACACCTGCAAGACCCTTCATCTCCACTGATAACCTTGCCAACCCACTCAGAGCTTTTGAAATGCTCCCATCCGGACTAGTATTGTTTAGGGACAAACGTGCAAAACTGTTCTCCAATCATTTTACATACACCTCCCTGGTTGGCCAGAATCATGTCCAGTTCTAGTCTATTTTGTCTACTGGTTTGAGAGGTAGCATCCAATCGTTCAGCCATCCCGTAAGTACTGTGTGGGTGTAGTTAACAAATCATTGTTGATTATAGTAGATATAATTGATTCAGGCATTCTGCTTAGCATCAACAATAGCTGGGCCAAAAATGGGCAATAAATGCCACAGGCCATCATTCCTGTTTGATGTCTGGTATTCGTGGGGGACCCCTATTGAGACCCCAACAGGTTGGTGTGCATGTTATCTGTACCCTCGGACCAAGGAGCGTCACGGTTCTGCCGTCTCCTGGGTTGGTACCGAGTCTCTGTGTCATGTGCAGCTCCCAGAAGTTGGTTAGCTGTAACCTCAATAATAGACAATGGTGTTATCAGACTGGCCAAAACACATGTTCCCTGATAATATCCTTTCAAAATGGGGTCAACCGCCTGGCAGGTCCACACATCCACCATACATCAGCAACACCTCTAGTTAATAGTGGCATTAGTGATGCAGGTAGCAGTAGGGAGCCCTCCATAGTCTATACCCCTACCTGTACCAGTGTTACAGCTGTAATATCCCCCATATGCCTTAACTCCCCACGGTACCTTCTGGGGAGGGACTTCTGTGAACACAAGACTCAGAGTTTTACACAGGGTTGAATTTGGCTTAAACTTTCCAATATACACATCCAACCTTCCCCATTACTTAGGGCAAATGGGTGAGCAGCCAGAATAGGTCTGGCATGTCCACATACGACACAGTCCTTTCTATTAAGTGTTTTGTAGGCCAACCACATATTCTCCCTTTCCTCATAACCAGTTTCAGTCCCCAATTGTTCACTATCTGAGATGTCTTTCACATTTATTACCTGTACCGGATTGGAGAGCTTAGGTGATGGCGTGGGACTTGGTCTTGAAGTGGTGGAGGAGGCCGGCTGAACCCTGGTCCGTTGGAACTGGTGGTTGTTCTGGCAGTACTGTGATGGTAACATCCCCATCGTATCCTAATCAGACAGCTCAGGACCACAAGCAGTCCTGAAAAACCCCATCCTCTCCCAGAGAACACATCATCAGCCAGAGATCAAGCAACACTTTCACTTCTATGAAAGTTCACAGTGATGACAGGTCGGGGTCAGGGAATTCTTCATTAAGGAGTTGACCCCTGAGCTTTATTAGCAACAGTTCTTCTCCTTAACTCTGTGATCATTCGGCAGTGTCAGTGTGTCTCACCCTCCAAGTGCGATATGCCCCCAGGTCGAGTGAATCACCTTCTCCTTTAATTCATCTGTAATGCATAAAATCTTGGACATACAGGTTTGGTTAACAAACAGTTTCTCATTTGTTCTATCTGATTATATATTTAACTTCTATGCCTATTTTTTAGCTAGAATTTTTAAATTTTAAATTAGTTTATTATTCAATAGGCCCCATCCTATCCTAGACCACAATGTACCAATCCCCCGTTTGATACCTGGCCCTGGCCAGGTAACAACCTTACCTACTCTAAATAATGACTTACACCAATTTACCTCAAAACCAGTATACCAAATGACCACAAATGCATTATTTACATGGCCCTCCCCCGAAGCTGATCAGACTTCAAGAGACAGCCATGATGCAGGTCAAAGGTTACAACACCCCCTTATATTCGTGTTCCATATCATGTCTAGACCTATTAAAGAACCCCTTATCTTTAAAAATTAAACATTTCCTTGTCTTATTAAAACTCAGAAAATAAAACTCTGAATATTCCATATATGAGTGTGCCCCTTTAAGATACCTTGTCTCTGGGAACATGTAAATCCCCTTAACCCAAATGTTTACTACTAAAACAAAACCTAATAATTATGATAATACCCTATCATTCGTTTTAAATTTCCTCGATGTTTCATGTAACTGTCTGCCTTTTCCCAATAACACGAACCTCCATAAATTGACCAATGGCGCCCTCTAGTGACTTTTCATGTAACTCATTCAGTCTTTCTCCAAATTGTTTCCCCAAAATACTTTATACCCTGCCATTGGACCTTGTGAATCTGTTTGGAGAGAGCTGCAGAAAGTTCCGTCAGTTCTCTCACATAGTCAGACATTGCAATTTGTTGTACATCAAGAGCGGGCATATGACCTCCCTCTCTTGGTGGACCAGATATCACCCTCCCTGTCATGATCTCATGAGGAGACAGATGAGTCCCTGCCCCTGGAGAGGCTCTCATGGCCATCAGCGCCAGGGGAAGGGCCTCTACCCACGACAGTTTGGACCCAGCACATACCTTGGCTATCTTAGCCTTCAAAGTCTGATTGGCCCTCCCACGAGGTCTTGAGATTGGGGCCTGTACATTTATATTGTTCCTTTCCCCCTGCTCTATCCTGTATCTTCTGATCTAGAAAATCGTTAAATTTTAGCTTTGGAGTATTTGGGGTCGTCATATTGTCATGTTTTTTATATTTTAACTTTTATCTCTATATTTTAAATCATCTGATTAAATTTCATCACTATATTAGACTATCTGAATATACTTAGCCCGTCACTGGTAAATACCCGTGATGAATTCTTGGAGACACGTACTCTGTCTTATCTCAGAGCTCCTCCCTCGTACACTCAGAATTTTATATGTATTATTTAATTTATACGGCGTTGTGGAATGCGCAACCAACAGATTATATCAGCACATTTAAACTCATCATTTAAGCATTCATTCAATATAGTCAATATTCATCACTTAAAATACTTCACATTAATCAATATACATTCAACACTTACACATTACATTAATAGGTCAGTTACCACAACACAAATTAAGTCTATCCCTCACCGACCTCAGTCGGACCGGTCTCAGCCGGACTTAGAATAGCTATTCCTTACCGACCTCAGTCGGACCGGTCTCAGCCGGACTTAGAATAATTTTAACTTACTCTGTAAGACTTCCTTACCGGTCTCTGCCGGACCGGTCGCTGCCGGACTATCGGATAAGTCTTTTTAACAATTATAATTATTCCTTACCGGACTCTGCCGGACCGGTCTCTGCCGGACTATCGGAATCAAATTATCAATCAAACTATTCCTTACCGGGCTCTGTCGGACCGGTCTCAGCCGGACTATCGGAATCACAATCAAACTATTCCTTACCGGGCTCTGCCGGACCGGTCTCTGCCGGACTATCGGAATCACAATCAAACTAGCAATGTTCATCATTAAACAACATCCATTAAACAGTTGACATTTACACATCCGACCCTATTGGTACATGGAGCGTTTGTCATTTAACTATTCCTTACCGGACTCTGCCGGACCGGTCGCCGCCGGACTGTCGGAATAGATTTCCCTACCGAATCTAATCGGACCGGTCTCTGCCGGACTTAGGACTAAGACTTCCTTACCGGTCTCTGCCGGACCGGTCGCCGCCGGACTATCGGATAAGTCTTCTTAATTAACTTTTAACTATTCCTTACCGGACTCTGCCGGACCGGTCTCTGCCGGACTATCGGAATATAACACAATTTTATCCCTTACCGGACTCTGCCGGACCGGTCGCCGCCGGACTATCGGAACAAAATTATGGCCACATATGTTTACTTCACTGTCTTTCACATGTCATCTATACACATAAATTTAAACAAGAATTCTTACCCAGACTCGGTAATACTGATCGAAATTTGGATAGACTATACGACAATGTGCAAAGTTTGTTTTAACAGGTTTTGCTTACCTTTTCAGTGGTCGACCAGAGATCAGTTTACCCGAGTTGAGCAGAATTGTAGTCCTCCCCCCAAATATTTCACCTGTCCTCCGCGAACCGTCCTTCCACCAACTCGCCCCCTCACATCCACATCAACCACTCTGGACCGGGTATCTAGACAACCATCCTCTGCTTACCAAGTTTCTGTTGATAATTGGATATGGAGAAGGGCGAGCCGGTCAAGGATCGATTCAGACAAGGTGTTAAATTGTTTGACAAGTGACAGTTTTATTCAGAGTGAAGATATCTGGTACAAGCGTGCACGGACTTATTCATTTAGCTCATATGGAACTTGCAGAAAAAAGCCCAGATAACAGAGTGCATAGACATTTTATACAAAGATAGAAAGTAGGTTGAGTCTGGAAGTTCTTGTCCTCTGGTTGGTCCTGATGAGTTGGGCGAGGTCCCCTTCAGGCTAGTATCACTGTCTCATTGGCTCTGAGTAGATTTCTTTGTCTTCAGAAATGTTCAGCTAAAACAGGAGATTAGGTGTGTGCGTAGATGTTCCTATTTTGACATTTCTGTGTGTCTCTGTAAAATGTTCAGACTGAAGAGGAGATTTTGTGTGTGCGTAGATGTTCCTGTCTTATCAGTGTTTATGAAAGGTTTGCGTCAGCCCTCTGTCCTTGGGTATGTGTGTGTCTCAGTTTCTGTGATATGCAATACCAGGCACCCTTTTCTTATCAGTCTTTATGAAAAGGCCTGTGTCAGCCATCTGTCTCTGGGTGTGTGTGGGTCTCAGTATCTGCTTATTAGTTTGTGAGAAACCCTGTTTGGAAAGAAGTTAGTTATAACAATGTAATAGCAAATATGCTTGTGTTATAATAAATGATATTTAATACAAATCCCCCTCTTCACGTCTCATAAGAGACGTGACAAACGCTAGGACAAAAGCTACAAGTGGCAAAAAATAGAGTAAACTTTATCAGAAGATAAAGTTTTGATTCCCCCTCTTCACGTCTCCAAAGAGACGTGACATAAACTAGGTAAAAGTAAGAAAAGCAAAAGTAAACAACCAGGGAAACTTTCTCAGAGAGAAAGTTTTGATTCCCCCTCTTCACGTCTCCAAAGAGACGTGACATAAACTAGGTAAAAGTAAGAAAAGCAAAAGTAAACAACCAGGGAAACTTTCTCAGAGAGAAAGTTTTGATTCCCTCTCTTCACGTCTCCAAAGAGACGTGACATAAACTAGGTAAAAGTAAGAAAAGCAAAAGTAAACAACCAGGGAAACTTTCTCAGAGAGAAAGTTTTGATTCCCTCTCTTCACGTCTCCAAAGAGACGTGACATAAACTAGGTAAAAGTAAGAAAAGCAAAAGTAAACAACCAGGGAAACTTTCTCAGAGAGAAAGTTTTGATTCCCTCTCTTCACGTCTCCTAAGAGACGTGACATAAACTAGAAAAAGGTAAAAGCAGCAGGCATGTTGTTGTCCTCAAAAGATGGAGGGCCTTCATCCCCTAAAAGAGGAAACATCTGGGAAGGGCTTGTTGGGTCAATGGCTTTAGATATGACCCTAGTGGTGAGTGAACGAATGCATGGTATGCAACAGCAACCAAACGAAACCAAAATGGCTGCAAACACTGAGATAGAAACCAAAATTGAGGACACCAGGGTTTTATATTTCCCAAAAGCATCCATCCAGGAATCCCACATGGAGGTGTCTACACCAGAATGGGATTTCATCTTACCATTAAGAGTCCTCAAGCCTTCTAAGGCAATGGTCAGGCTACCATCAGTGGCGGTGTTGTTAGGTATAAAGGTGCAACACTGTTCACCAAACATAGAGCATACGCCTCCCTTCTCAGAGAGTAGCATGTCTACTGCAATGCGGTTTTGGAAGGCCATCAAGCTGGTAGCCGCCAATTGGCCATGAACCGCTTCAAAGCCTTGTTGAGTCCAATTACCTAATTTTTAACCAAAAAACGAGAAAATGTTAAACCCTCAGGTCCATCCCTCTATACAACCTGTACCAGGTGGGCTCGTCGCCACCCGGGAACTTCAAACCTTCACAACAGGGAGGACAAACATCACTTTTTATTCATTCGACAACCTCTACTACAGCAAACCAAGGGTCCTCCTCTGTCAGGCCCACTCTCCTGCGAAAGCTTGATTCCGTATCAGCCTCTCCAACTGGAGCATCAAGCAACGGCATCATACCCGAGGTCCTTGCCAGATCTGTAACAGACTTCTTCAACCAAGGTATGATACAGGCAGCACAGCACATGAGCATAAGAAAAACAACAACTAGAGTCAGAAATCCAGCAACCATCATTGTAGTGCCAGTAACCATCATTGTAGTGTACTTACCAAACCAACCACCCAGCCAGGGGAACAGTCCACTCTCCTCCACACCTGCAAGACCCTTCATCTCCACTGATAACCTTGCCAACCCACTCAGAGCTTTTGAAATGCTCCCATCCGGACTAGTATTGTTTAGGGACAAACGTGCAAAACTGTTCTCCAATCATTTTACATACACCTCCCTGGTTGGCCAGAATCATGTCCAGTTCTAGTCTATTTTGTCTACTGGTTTGAGAGGTAGCATCCAATCGTTCAGCCATCCCGTAAGTACTGTGTGGGTGTAGTTAACAAATCATTGTTGATTATAGTAGATATAATTGATTCAGGCATTCTGCTTAGCATCAACAATAGCTGGGCCAAAAATGGGCAATAAATGCCACAGGCCATCATTCCTGTTTGATGTCTGGTATTCGTGGGGGACCCCTATTGAGACCCCAACAGGTTGGTGTGCATGTTATCTGTACCCTCGGACCAAGGAGCGTCACGGTTCTGCCGTCTCCTGGGTTGGTACCGAGTCTCTGTGTCATGTGCAGCTCCCAGAAGTTGGTTAGCTGTAACCTCAATAATAGGCAATGGTGTTATCAGACTGGCCAAAGCACATGTGCAACGACAATATCCTTTCAAAATGGGGTCAACCGCCTGGCAGGTCCACACATCCACCATACATCAGCAACACCTCTAGTTAATAGTGGCATTAGTGATGCAGGTAGCAGTAGGGAGCCCTCCATAGTCTATACCCCTACCTGTACCAGTGTTACAGCTGTAATATCCCCCATATGCCTTAACTCCCCACGGTACCTTCTGGGGAGGGACTTCTGTGAACACAAGACTCAGAGTTTTACACAGGGTTGAATTTGGCTTAAACTTTCCAATATACACATCCAACCTTCCCCATTACTTAGGGCAAATGGGTGAGCAGCCAGAATAGGTCTGGCATGTCCACATACGACACAGTCCTTTCTATTAAGTGTTTTGTAGGCCAACCACATATTCTCCCTTTCCTCATAACCAGTTTCAGTCCCCAATTGTTCACTATCTGAGATGTCTTTCACATTTATTACCTGTACCTGATTGGAGAGCTTAGGTGATGGCGTGGGACTTGGTCTTGAAGTGGTGGAGGAGGCCGACTGAACCCCTGGTCCGTTGGAACTGGTGGTGGCTCTGGCAGCACTGTGATGGTAACATCCCCATCGTATCCCAATCAGACAGCTCAGGACCACAGTCCTGTAAAACCCCATCCTCTCCCAGAGAACACATCATCAGCTAGAGATCAAGCAACACTTTCACTTCTATGAACGTACACAGTGAGGAAAGGTCGGGGTCAGGGAATTCTTCATTAAGGAGTTGACCCCTGAGCTTTATTAGCAACAGTTCTTCTCCTTAACTCTGTGATCATTCGGCAGTGTCAGTGTGTCTCACCCTCCAAGTGCGATATGCCCCCAGGTCGAGTGAATCACCTTCTCCTTTAATTCATCTGTAATGCATAAAATCTTGGACATACAGGTTTGGTTAACAAACAGTTTCTCATTTGTTCTATCTGATTATATATTTAACTTCTATGCCTATTTTTTAGCTAGAATTTTTAAATTTTAAATTAGTTTATTATTCAATAGGCCCCATCCTATCCTAGACCACAATGTACCCCTCCCCCGTTTGATACCTGGCCCTGGCCAGGTAACAACCTTACCTACTCTAAATAATGACTTACACCAATTTACCTCAAAACCAGTATACCAAATGACCACAAATGCATTATTTACATGGCCCTCCCCCGAAGCTGATCAGACTTCAAGAGACAGCCATGATGCAGGTCAAAGGTTACAACACCCCCTTATATTCGTGTTCCATATCATGTCTAGACCTATTAAAGAACCCCTTATCTTTAAAAATTAAACATTTCCTTGTCTTATTAAAACTCAGAAAATAAAACTCTGAATATTCCATATATGAGTGTGCCCCTTTAAGATACCTTGTCTCTGGGAACATGTAAATCCCCTTAACCCAAATGTTTACTACAAACAAAACATAATAATTATGATAATACCCTCAAATCATTCGTTTTAAATTTCCTCTATGTTTCATGTAACTGTCTGCCTTCTCCCAATTCCATGAACCTCCATAAGTTGACCAATGGCGCCCTCTAGTGACTTTTCATGTAACTCATTCAGTCTTTCTCCAAATTGTTTCCCCAAAATACTTTATACCCTGCCATTGGACCTTGTGAATCTGTTTGGAGAGAGCTGCAGAAAGTTCCGTCAGTTCTCTCACATAGTCAGACATTGCAATTTGTTGTACATCAAGAGCGGGCATATGACCTCCCTCTCTTGGTGGACCAGATATCACCCTCCCTGTCATGATCTCATGAGGAGACAGATGAGTCCCTGCCCCTGGAGAGGCTCTCATGGCCATCAGCGCCAGGGGAAGGGCCTCTACCCACGACAGTTTGGACCCAGCACATACCTTGGCTATCTTAGCCTTCAAAGTCTGATTGGCCCTCCCACGAGGTCTTGAGATTGGGGCCTGTACATTTATATTGTTCCTTTCCCCCTGCTCTATCCTGTATCTTCTGATCTAGAAAATCGTTAAATTTTAGCTTTGGAGTATTTGGGGTCGTCATATTGTCATGTTTTTTATATTTTAACTTTTATCTCTATATTTTAAATCATCTGATTAAATTTCATCACTATATTAGACTATCTGAATATACTTAGCCCGTCACTGGTAAATACCCGTGATGAATTCTTGGAGACACGTACTCTGTCTTATCTCAGAGCTCCTCCCTCGTACACTCAGAATTTTATATGTATTATTTAATTTATACGGCGTTGTGGAATGCGCAACCAACAGATTATATCAGCACATTTAAACTCATCATTTAAGCATTCATTCAATATAGTCAATATTCATCACTTAAAATACTTCACATTAATCAATATACATTCAACACTTACACATTACATTAATAGGTCAGTTACCACAACACAAATTAAGTCTATCCCTCACCGACCTCAGTCGGACCGGTCTCAGCCGGACTTAGAATAATTTTAACTTACTCTGTAAGACTTCCTTACCGGTCTCTGCCGGACCGGTCGCTGCCGGACTATCGGATAAGTCTTTTTAACAATTATAATTATTCCTTACCGGACTCTGCCGGACCGGTCTCTGCCGGACTATCGTAATAATTTTATCAATCAAACTATTCCTTACCGGGCTCTGCCGGACCGGTCTCTGCCGGACTATCGGAATCACAATCAAACTATTCCTTACCGGGCTCTGCCGGACCGGTCTCTGCCGGACTATCGGAATCACAATCAAACTAGCAATGTTCATCATTAAACAACATCCATTAAACAGTTGACATTTACACATCCGACCCTATTGGTACATGGAGCGTTTGTCATTTAACTATTCCTTACCGGACTCTGCCGGACCGGTCGCCGCCGGACTGTCGGAATAGATTTCCCTACCGAATCTAATCGGACCGGTCTCTGCCGGACTTAGGACTAAGACTTCCTTACCGGTCTCTGCCGGACCGGTCGCCGCCGGACTATCGGATAAGTCTTCTTAATTAACTTTTAACTATTCCTTACCGGACTCTGCCGGACCGGTCTCTGCCGGACTATCGGAATATAACACAATTTTATCCCTTACCGGACTCTGCCGGACCGGTCGCCGCCGGACTATCGGAACAAAATTATGGCCACATATGTTTACTTCACTGTCTTTCACATGTCATCTATACACATAAATTTAAACAAGAATTCTTACCCAGACTCGGTAATACTGATCGAAATTTGGATAGACTATACGACAATATGCAAAGTTTGATTTAACAGGTCTTGCTTACCTTGTTTATTGGTCGACCAGAAGATCAGTTTCCCGAGTTGAGCAGAATTGTTGTCCTCCCCCCAAATATTTCACCTGTCCTCCGCGAACCGTCCTTCCACCAACTCGCCCCCTCACATCCACATCAACCACTCTGGACCGGGTATATCTAGACAACCATCCTCTGCTTACCAAGTTTCTGTTGATAATTGGATATGGAGAAGGGCGAGCCGGTCAAGGATCGATTCAGACAAGGTGTTAAATTGTTTGACAAGTGACAGTTTTATTCAGAGTGAAGATATCTGGTACAAGCGTGCACGGACTTATTCATTTAGCTCATATGGAACTTGCAGAAAAAAGCCCAGATAACAGAGTGCATAGACATTTTATACAAAGATAGAAAGTAGGTTGAGTCTGGAAGTTCTTGTCCTCTGGTTGGTCCTGATGAGTTGGAGCGAGGTCCCCTTCAGGCTAGTATCACTGTCTCATTGGCTCTGAGTAGATTTCTTTGTCTTCAGAAATGTTCAGCTAAAACAGGAGATTAGGTGTGTGCGTAGATGTTCCTATTTTGACATTTCTGTGTGTCTCTGTAAAATGTTCAGACTGAAGAGGAGATTTTGTGTGTGCGTAGATGTTCCTGTCTTATCAGTGTTTATGAAAGGTTTGCGTCAGCCCTCTGTCCTTGGGTATGTGTGTGTCTCAGTTTCTGTGATATGCAATACCAGGCACCCTTTTCTTATCAGTCTTTATGAAAGGCCTGTGTCAGCCATCTGTCTCTGGGTGTGTGTGGGTCTCAGTATCTGCTTATTAGTTTGTGAGAAACCCTGTTTGGAAAGAAGTTAGTTATAACAATGTAATAGCAAATATGCTTGTGTTATAATAAATGATATTTATTACACAACCTCGGAATAGAAAAGACAAGAGTGCGTCTTCCAGCCCACCAATAAATTACATAATTCAACCCTCCCGGTTAGTAAATGTACCTCAACATGCCCCGGAGAAGGCAGAGTAACGACACCAGCCTTTTAGCGAGGCTGACTACAACGCTCGCGTCGCTAAATTAATTTCGTTATTAAAAATGACACACTGCTCGCGCGCTGCAACGAGCGTCTAGAAGTCAGTTCTATTTGTGACGCAGTTCGCGCTGCATCTCCTCATTGGTTAATAGAAGCAGGTACCCACGTGCCATCTCCTCATTGGTTTATAGAAGCAGGTACCCACGTGCCATCTCCTCATTGGTTTATAGAAGCAGGTACCCACGTGCCATCTCCTCATTTAGCAAAAAAATATAAACATAACTTCTTTAAACAATAAAAGCTAATTTACGAACATTTCTGAAAATGGATATATAGCTTTTTGGAATGAAACTGTTCTTATGTTTCCCCATCTGAGCTCAGAGTAGATGAGAGATGTAATGTTTGTCTCTGTTGTGTTGAAGTCCAATCAAGCAGGAGAGACCAGCCTCCCCTGTACCCAGCTGTGTGTCCATGAAGAGTGACAAGTCTATGCAACAACCTATACACTTTAGAGAGGGAGACTTTTCTACTGAACCAAGGTAAGAATATCTCATGGGTCATGGTCAGTGAGTTAAACAACACTGTCTCTAGTCATTTCTCCTCTCCCATTTTCACATTTATTTTTGTTGTTTTCATAATCCATAGGCTAATCCTTTTTTCCATTTTCATAGTACTAAAACAATATTAAACAAACACAACATTCACTCCGTGTGTGTGTGTGTGTGTGTGTGTGTGTGTGTGTGTGTGTGTGTGTGTGTGTGTGTGTGTGTGTGTGTGTGTGTGTGTGTGTGTGTGTGTGTGTGTGTGTGTGTGTGTGTGTGTGTACTCCCTGGATGAGGAGATGTAATCTCATGTTTTGTCCACAGAAACCAACAGGAGAGATCAGAGTCAGAGATTCTCAGTGGTCAGTCTTCCCAGAGTCATCAAACAGACCTGGCCTCCATATTCAGTGTATGTGGTCCTGTTATGTACATTTGTTTTTGTTTACCTCAAGTAAAGTTGATCTGTCAATCATTCATTAATGTGTTGATGAGAAAGCATTTATTATCTTGCTTAACTTATTTACGTTATTTATTTCAGTTGCTTGAAGAGAAAATTATGACATTTGTGAAGAACGAGCTGAAGATATTCAAGAGGATTCTCAGTCCAGAACTCCCAGAAGGCTTTGAGAGTCAGAAGCAGGATAAGGAAGTGGTGGATGCTGAAGATGAGAAGCAGGAGAGCAGTGCCAGAGAGGGGGCTCTGAAGATCACACTGCACGTCCTGAGGAAAATGAACCAGAAGGATCTTGCTGACACACTGGAGAAATGTAAGATCTGTCTGCCTCATGTTGAATGCTGTTTTATAACATTTAAAAGCTGTAGCTAAAGTACAGCTAAAGTAGCTGTGTAACTCAATGATATTGTAGCAGCCTTAACACAACACCTAGTGACCTCATCAAGTAGCAGCAGGGATGTGTTGTGGTGATTAATTTAGAGAGAGACAACATTAATAATACCATCAATAATACCAATAATAATGTAATCAGTCACACCAGTCTGTAATGCATTATGAAAACATTTACACATTTATACAGTCAGTTAAGAGAATAAATTATTATAATGTAAAACTTTATAACAGTCCTACAATACTGTAGGCATTAAAACAGACGTAATATTAATATCCTCTGTGTTATTTCTTCATTCAGATGAGCTTGCTGTGATTTGCCAACGTGAACTCAAATCTAATCTAAAGAAGAAGTTTCAATGTGTATTTGAGGGGATCGCTAAACAAGGAAACCCAACACTTCTCAATAAGATCTACACAGAGCTCTACATCACAGAGGGTGGAACAGGAGAGGTCAATAATGAACATGAGCTGAGACAGATTGAGACAACAACCAGGAAACAAGCAAGACCAGAGACTGCAATCAAATGTAACGACATCTTCAAACCCTTAACTGGACAAGACAAACATATCAGAACTGTGCTGACAAAGGGAGTCGCTGGCATTGGAAAAACAGTCTCTGTGCAGAAGTTCATTCTGGACTGGGCTGAAGGAAAAGCAAATCAGGATGTCCAATTTGTATTTTCATTCCCTTTTCGGGAGCTGAATTCGATGAAAAAGGACACACACACTTTGATTGAACTTCTTAATCACTTCTCAATGGAAACCAAAGAATCAAGAATCTCCAACTACAACAAGTACAAAGTTCTGTTCATCTTTGATGGTCTGGATGAGTGCCGACTGCCCCTAGACTTCCAGAAGAACAAGATCTGTTGGGACGTCACAGAGTCAACCTCAGTGGATGTTCTGCTGACAAATCTCATCAAGGGAAATCTGCTTCCCTCTGCTCTCCTCTGGATTACTACCCGACCTGCAGCAGCCAATAAGATCCCTTCAGTGTGTGTTGACCAGGTGACAGAGGTACGAGGGTTCAATGACCCACAGAAGGAGGAGTACTTCAGGAAGCGATTCAGTGATGAGGACCTGGCCAGCAGAATCATCTCACACATAAAGACATCAAGGAGCCTCCACATCATGTGCCACATTCCAGTCTTCTGTTGGATTTCTGCAACAGTCCTTGAACACATGCTGGAACATAAGAGAGAAGAGATGCCCAAGACTCTGACTGAGATGTACACACACCTTGTGGTGTTTCATACCAAACAGAAGAATGAAAAGTATCTTGGGAAAGAAGAGACAGGTCCACACTGGAATAAAGAGAGCATTCTGTCACTGGGAAAACTGGCTTTTCAACAGCTTGTGAATGGCAATCTGATTTTCTATGAAGAAGACCTGAAAGAGGCTGGCATTGATGTCAATGAAGCCTCAGTGTACTCAGGATTGTGCACACAGCTCTTTAAAGAGGAATGTGGGCTGTACCAGGACAAGGTGTACTGCTTTGTTCATCTGAGCATTCAGGAGTTTCTGGCTGCTGTATATGTGTTCCTCTCATTCAACAACAACAATGAGAATCTAATGGCCGAACCGCAATCAACGTCCAGGATCCTTTCTGCGCTGTTCAGAGACATGTCTAAAGTTACTGTCTACAAGAATGCTGTGGATAAAGCCTTACGATGTGAGACGGGAAACCTGGACCTTTTCCTCCGCTTCCTTCTGGGCCTCTCACTGGAGTCCAATCAGAAGTACTTACGAGGTCTACTGACAAAGACAAGAAGCAGCTCACAGAGCCATGAAGAAACAGTCAAGTACATCAAGGAGAAGATCAGGGAGAATCCCTCTCCAGAGAGGAGCATCAATCTGTTCCACTGTCTGAATGAACTGAATGACCATTCTCTAGTGAAGGAGATCCAAAGCTTTCTGAACTCAGGAAGTCTCTCAAAACCCAACCTGTCACCTGCACAGTGGTCAGCTCTGGTCTTTGTGTTGCTGACTTCAGAAAAGGAGCTGGATGTGTTTGACCTGAAGAAATACTCCAGATCAGAGGAAGGTCTTCTGAGGCTGCTGCCAGTGGTCAAAGCCTCCAGAGCTGTTCTGTGAGTACATCAAATGACATTTATGAACTAATCATCAGGAAGAAATATTAAGTTTAGATAAAAATATGTTTTATAATATGTACATAATATTATATTGAATAACATATTCAATAAATTCATTGATGTTCACATTAGTATAACATTATGACCAGACAATTCTAGGAGATGGAAGATGAATCTATATGTTGTTTGGGAGAATTAACTAAATGCATCTGCCATTGTTCTTCTACACTCTTGGTGTTAAATTAACAGTGTGTTTATGAAGTCATGATGATCTCTTTGCAGGCTGTCAGGCTGTGGCGTCACAGAGGAAGGCTGTGCTTCTCTGGTCTCAGCTCTGGGGTCAAACCCCTCACACCTGAGAGAGCTGGATCTGAGTAACAATGACCTGAAGGATTCAGGAGTGAAGCTGCTCTCTGCTGGACTGGGGAATCCCCACTGTAAACTGGAGACTCTGAGGTCAGTATTCCTGTAGTTGGTCAACAAGTGATAACTGTTCACCAGATCCACATGTGTTTACCAGACACACATAGTCCACACCATATGTGTTTGGACAGTGAAGCTTACAGTTTTACATTTGGTGCTATGCTTCAACATTTTGGATTTTAACAGGACAGAATGTTTCTATTTGAGGGTATTTTCATCCACATCTGTTTTACCGTTTAGATTTAAAAGCACTTCATGTATCTAGTTCTCCCATTTGAAGAAGTCTTCATTATTTGGACTATTTACTTATAGTGTATTAATTTAGTCATAAGTTTAGTGTCTGGTCCCATATTCCATGCCTGCAGTGATTACATCAAGATTGTGATTCTACTAACTTGTTGAATTCATTTGCAGTTTGTCTTGGTTGTGTTTTGGATGTTTTTCCTAATAGAAACTGAATGGTGAATAATATCCTGTCATTTTGGAGTCACTTCACTTGTATTGTCAGTAAGAATAGAAGATGTTTCTGAACACTTCTACATTCATGTGGATGCTACCATGATTATGAATAATCATGAATGAAGAGAGAATGATGGTGAATTAGAAAGTTACAGAGGAACAAGGATCAGACCCCCTATGTATTTGGTAATGGTGAGAGGTTAGCATGTTTTGTTGTAGTCTCTGTTATTGGTAATGGTGGGAGGTTAGCATGTTTTGTTGTAGCCTCTGTTATTGGTAATGGTGAGAGGTTAGCATGTTTTGTTGTAGTCTCTGGTATTGGTAATGGTGAGAGGTTAGCATGTTTTGTTGTATCCTCTGTTATTGGTAATGGTGAGAGGTTAGCATGTTTTGTTGTAGCCTCTGTTATTGGTAATGGTGAGAGGTTAGCATGTTTTGTTGTAGCCTCTGTTATTGGTAATGGTGAGAGGTTAGCATGTTTTGTTGTAGCCTCTGTAACTTTCTCACTCATTATTATTCATGATTCATTCATGATCTTTCTCAATCATGGCAGTCACACGCTTGACGTAGTCATTGTGTTCAACGAATATGGGACCAAATACTACACTTTTGACTACTTTAATACACTATAAGTGAATTGGTCAGAAAACGTATTACTTCTTCAAGTGGGGGGACTATATACATAAAGTGCTTTCATTTTTCTAAATGGTGACACAGATGTATTAAAATACCCACAAATAAAAGGTGACATTATATACTGTCACCTCATATGAAATATTTGATCTGAAATCCAAAATGTTGGGAGTATAGAGACACATTTAAAATGTTACCTTCACTGTCAAATAGATATGGTGTGGACTGTATACTCAATACAATCTAAATCTGATACCTCACTGTCTGTTTTCTGACTGATACTGCTTTTTAAACTGGTCTGGTCAGTCTACTCAAATATTTGTACTATACATGTTTATCTACAAGCAATACTTGTATAATTTGTCATTTCTAATAATGATGCATTAATTTATGCATATATAAGACATGTTTCAGGACACTGATATATCTGAAGATATAACTGCCACTTTTTTCACCACCAAAGAATAGCTGTGTGATTTTAATATGATTTGACTCTTTGCAGGCTGTCAGGCTGTCTAGTCACAGAGGAAGGCTGTGCTTCTCTGGTCTCAGCTCTGAAGTCAAACCCCTCACACATGAGAGAGCTGGACCTGAGTAACAATGACCTGAAGGATTCAGGAGTGAAGCTGCTCTCTGCTGGACTGGGGAATCCCCACTGTAAACTGGAGACTCTGAGGTCAGTATTCCTGTAGTTGGTCAACAAGTGATAACTGTTCACCAGATCCACATGTGTTTACCAGACACACATAGTCCACAACATATGTGTTTGGACAGTGAAGAATACAGTTTTACATTTGGTGTTATGCTCCAGCATGTTGGATTTGAGAAAGTTTCATATTAGGCAAAAGTACAGAATGTCACCTTTTATTTAAAGGTATTTTCATACATATGTATTTTACACTTTATAAATGAAAACACTTTATGTATGTAGTTTTCCCATTTGGAAAAAGTCATAATATTTTCGATAAATTAATTTAGTAAAAGTTTAGTATTTGGTCCCATATTCCATGGCTGCAGTGATTACATCAAGATTGTGATTCTACTAACTTGTTGAATTCATTTGCTGTTTGTCTTGGTTGTGTTTTGGATGTTTTTCCTAATAGAAACTGAATGGTGAATAATATCCTGTCATTTTGGAGTCACTTCACTTGTATTGTCAGTAAGAATAGAAGATGTTTCTGAACACTTCTACATTCATGTGGATGCTGCCATGATTATGAAAAATCAGGAATGAATAGAGAATGATGGTGAATGAGAAAGTTACAGAGGCACAAAGATCATAACCTCTCTATTATTGGTAGTGGTGAGAGGTTAGCATGTTTTGTTGTAGTCTCTGTTATTGGTAATGGTGAGAGGTTAGCATGTTTTGTTGTAGCCTGTTATTGGTAATTGTGAGATGTTAGCATGTTTTGTTGTAGCCTCTGTTATTGGTAATGGTGAGAGGTTAGCATGTTTTGTTGTAGCCTCTGTTATTGGTAATGGTGAGAGGTTAGCATGTTTTGTTGTAGCCTTTGTTATTGGTAATGGTGAGAAGTTAGCATGTTTTGTTGTAGCCTCTATTATTTGTAATGGTGAGGTTAGTATGTTTTGTTGTAGTCTGTTATTGGTAATGGTGAGAGGTTAGTATGTTTTGTTGTAGTCTCTGTTATTGGTAATGGTGAGAGGTTAGTATGTTTTGTTGTAGACTCTGTAATTGGTAATGGTGAGAGGTTAGTATGTTTTGTTGTAGACTCTGTTATTGGTAATGGTGAGAGGTTAGCATGTTCTGTTGTAGCCTCTGTTATTGGTAATGGTGAGAGGTTAGCATGTTTTGTTGTAGCCTCTGTTATTGGTAATGGTGAGAGGTTAGCATGTTTTGTTGTTTCCTCTGTTATTGGTAATGGTGGGAGGTTAGAATGTTTTGTTGTAGCCTCTGTTATTGGTAATGGTGAGAGGTTAGCATGTTTTGTTGTAGCCTCTGTTATTGGTAATGGTGAGAGGTTAGCATGTTTTGTTGTAGTCTCTGTTATTGGTAATGGTGAGAGGTTAGCATGTTTTGTTGTAGTCTCTGGTATTGGTAATGGTGAGAGGTTAGCATGTTTTGTTGTAGTCTCTGTTATTGGTAATGGTGAGAGGTTAGCATGTTTTGTTGTATCCTCTGTTATTGGTAATGGTGGGAGGTTAGCATGTTTTGTTGTAGCCTCTGTTATTGGTAATGGTGAGAGGTTAGCATGTTTTGTTGTAGCCTCTGTTATTGGTAATGGTGAGAGGTTAGTATGTTTTGTTGTAGTCTCTGTTATTGGTAATGGTGAGAGGTTACCATGTTTTGTTGTAGTCTCTGTTATTGGTAATGGTGAGAGGTTAGCATGTTTTGTTGTAGCCTCTGTTATTGGTAATGGTGAGAGGTTAGCATGTTTTGTTGTAGTCTCTGTTATTGGTAATGGTGAGAGGTTAGCATGTTTTGTTGTAGTCTCTGGTATTGGTAATGGTGAGAGGTTAGCATGTTTTGTTGTAGTCTCTGTTATTGGTAATGGTGAGAGGTTAGCATGTTTTGTTGTAGTCTCTGTTATTGGTAATGCTGAGAGGTTAGCATGTTTTGTTGTAGCCTCTGTTATTGGTAATGGTGAGGGGTTAGCATGTTCTGTTGTAGCCTCTGTTATTGGTAATGGTGAGAGGTTAGCATGTTTTGTTGTAGTCTCTGGTATTGGTAAGGGTGAGAGGTTAGCATGTTTTGTTGTAGCCTCTAACTTTCTCACTCATTATTATCCATGATTCATTCATGATTTTTCTTAATCATGGATCCTCAGGATGAATTTAAGAGTGTTTAGAAACATGTTATCTACTCAATTAAAAATAAAATTACTCCAGTCATCACCCACCATTCAGTTACTATTGGGCAAAACATAACCCAAAACTCAACCCTCTCACTCATTATTATTCATGATTCATTCATGATCTTTCTCAATCATGGCAGTCACACGCTTGACGTAGTCATTGTGTTCAACGAATATGGGACCAAATACTATACTTTTGACTACTTTAATACACTATAAGTGAATTGGTCAGAAAACGTATTACTTCTTCAAATAGGGGGACTATATACAAAAAGTGCTTTCATTTTTCTAAATGGTGACACAGATGTATTAAAATACCCACAAATAAAAGGTGACATTATATACTGTCACCTCATATGAAACATTTGATCTGAAATCCAAAATGTTGGAGTATAGAGCCACATTTAAAATGTTAGCTTCACTGTCAAATAGATATGGTGTGGACTGTATACTCAATACAATCTAAATCTGATACCTCACTGTCTGTTTTCTGACTGATACTGCTTTTTAAACTGGTCTGGTCAGTCTACTCAAATATTTGTACTATACATGTTTATCTACAAGCAATATTTGTATAATTTGTCATTTCTAATAATGATGCATTAATTTATGCATATATAAGACATGTTTCAGGACACTGATCTATCTGAAGATATAACTGCCACTTTTTTCACCACCAAAGAATAGCTGTGTGATTTTAATATGATTTGACTCTTTGCAGGCTGTCAGGCTGTCTAGTCACAGAGGAAGGCTGTGCTTCTCTGGTCTCAGCTCTGTGGTCAAACCCCTCACACCTGAGAGAGCTGGACCTGAGTAACAATGACCTGAAGGATTCAGGAGTGAAGCTGCTCTCTGCTGAACTGGGGAATCCCCACTGTAAACTGGAGACTCTGAGGTCAGTATTCCTGTAGTTGGTCAACAAGTGATAACTGTTCACCAGATCCACGTGTTTACCAGACACACATAGTCCACACCATATGTGTTTGGACAGTGAAGATTACAGTTTTACATTTGGTGCTATGCTCCAGCATGTTGGATTTGAGAAAGTTTCATATTAGGCAAAAGTACAGAATGTCACCTTTTATTTAAAGGTATTTTCATACATATGTATTTTACACTTTATAAATGAAAACACTTTATGTATGTAGTTTTCCCATTTGGAAAAAGTCATAATATTTTCGATAAATTAATTTAGTAAAAGTTTAGTATTTGGTCCCATATTTCATGCCTGCAGTAATTACATCAAGCTTGTGATTCTACAAACTTGTTGAATTCATTTGCTGTTTGTCTTGGTTGTGTTTTGGATGATGATTTTCCTAATAGAAACTGAATGGTGAATAATGTCCTGTCATTTTGGAGTCACTTCACTTGTATTGTCAGTAAGAATAGAAGATGTTTCTGAACACTTCTACATTCATGTGGATGCTTCCATGATTATGAATAATCAGGAATGAATAGAGAATGATGGTGAATTAGAAAGTTACAGAGGAACAAGGATCAGACCCCCTATGTTATTGGTAATTTTATTTATTTATTTATTTATTTTACCGTTATGGTGAGAGGTTAGCATGTTTTGTTGTTTCCTCTGTTATTGATAATGGTGAGAGGTTAGAATGTTTTGTTGTAGCCTCTGTTATTGGTAATGGTGAGAGGTTAGCATGTTTTGTTGTAGTCTCTGTTATTGGTAATGGTGAGAGGTTAGCATGTTTTGTTGTAGTCTCTGTTATTGGTAATGGTGAGAGGTTAGCATGTTTTGTTGTAGTCTCTGGTATTGGTAATGGTGAGAGGTTAGCATGTTTTGTTGTAGTCTCTGTTATTGGTAATGGTGAGAGGTTAGCATGTTTTGTTGTATCCTCTGTTATTGGTAATGGTGGGAGGTTAGCATGTTTTGTTGTAGCCTCTGTTATTGGTAATGGTGAGAGGTTAGCATGTTTTGTTGTAGCCTCTGTTATTGGTAATGGTGAGAGGTTAGCATGTTTTGTTGTAGTCTCTGTTATTGGTAATGGTGAGAGGTTAGCATGTTTTGTTGTAGTCTCTGGTATTGGTAATGGTGAGAGGTTAGCATGTTTTGTTGTAGTCTCTGTTATTGGTAATGGTGAGAGGTTAGCATGTTTTGTTGTAGTCTCTGGTATTGGTAAGGGTGAGAGGTTAGCATGTTTTGTTGTAGCCTCTAACTTTCTCACTCATTATTATCCATGATTCATTCATGATTTTTCTTAATCATGGATCCTCAGGATGAATTTAAGAATGTTTAGAAACATGTTATCTACTCAATTAAAAATAAATTTACTCCAGTCATCACCCACCATTCATTTACTATTGGGCAAAACATAACCCAAAACTCAACCCTCTCACTCATTATTATTCATGATTCATTCATGATCTTTCTCAATCATGGCAGTCACACGCTTGACGTAGTCATTGTGTTCAACGAATATGGGACCAAATACTAAACTTTTGACTACTTTAATACACTATAAGTGAATTGGTCAGAAAACGTATTACTTCTTCAAGTAGGGGGACTAGATACATAAAGTGCTTTCATTTTTCTAAATGGTGACACAGATGTATTAAAATACCAACAAATAAAAGGTGACATTATATACTGTCACCTCATATGAAACATTTGATCTGAAATCCAAAATGTTGGATTATAGAGCCACATTTAAAATGTTAGCTACACTGTCAAATAGATATGGTGTGGACTGTATACTCAATACAATCTAAATCTGATACCTCACTGTCTGTTTTCTGACTGATACTGCTTTTTAAACTGGTCTGGTCAGTCTACTCAAATATTTGTACTATACATGTTTATCTACAAGCAATACTTGTATAATTTGTCATTTCTAATAATGATGCATTAATTTATGCATATATAAGACATGTTTCAGGACACTGATATCTCTGAAGATATAACTGCCACTTTTTTCACCACCAAAGAATAGCTGTGTGATTTTAATGTGATTTGACTCTTTGCAGGCTGTCAGGCTGTCTAGTCACAGAGGAAGGCTGTGCTTCTCTGGTCTCAGCTCTGTGGTCAAACCCCTCACACCTGAGAGAGCTGGACCTGAGTAACAATGACCTGAAGGATTCAGGAGTGAAGCTGCTCTCTGCTGGACTGGGGAATCCCCACTGTAAACTGGAGACTCTGAGGTCAGTATTCCTGTAGTTGGTCAACAAGTGATAACTGTTCACCAGATCCACATGTGTTTACCAGACACACATAGTCCACACCATATGTGTTTGGACAGTGAAGCTTACAGTTTTACATTTGGTGTTATGCTCCAGCATGTTGGATTTGAGATAGTTTCATATTAGGTGACAGTATAGAATGTCACCTTTTATTTAAAGGTATTCATACATATATATTTTACAGTTTATAAATGAAAGGACTTTATGTATCTAGTTCTCCCATTTGAAAAAGTCATAATATTTTGGATAAATTAATTTAGTAAAATAGTTTAGTATTTGGTCCCATATTCCATGCCTGCAGTGATTACATCAAGCTTGTGATTCTACTAACTTGTTGAATTCATTTGCTGTTTGTCTTGGTTGTGTTTTGGATGTTTTTCCTAATAGAAACTGAATGGTGAATAATGTCCTGCCATTTTGGAGTCACTTCACTTGTATTGTCAGTAAGAATAGAAGATGTTTCTGATCACTTCTACATTCATGTGGATGCTGCCATGATTATGAATAATCATGAATGAAGAGAGAATGATGAGGAATTAGAAAGTTACAGAGGAACAAGGATCAGACCCCCTATGTTATTGGTAATGGTGAGAGGTTAGCATGTTTTGTTGTAGCCTCTGTTATTGGTAATGGTCAGAGGTTAGCATGTTTTGTTGTAGCCTCTGTTATTGGTAATGGTGAGAGGTTAGCATGTTTTGTTGTAGCCTCTGTTATTGGTAATGGTGAGAGGTTAGCATGTTTTGTTGTAGCCTCTGTTATTGGTAATGGTGAGAGGTTAGCATGTTTTGTTGTAGCCTCTGTTATTGGTAATGGTGAGAGGTTAGCATGTTTTGTTGTAGCCTCTGTTACTGCTAATGGTGAGAGGTTAGCATGTTTTGTTGTAGTCTCTGTTATTGGTAATGGTGAGAGGTTAGCATGTTTTGTTGTAGCCTCTGTTATTGGTAATGGTGAGAGGTTAGCATGTTTTGTTGTAGCCTCTGTTACTGCTAATGGTGAGAGGTTAGCATGTTTTGTTGTAGCCTCTGTTATTGGTAATGGTGAGAGGTTAGCATGTTTTGTTGTATCCTCTGTTATTGGTAATGGTGAGAGGTTAGTATGTTTTGTTGTAGCCTCTGTTATTGGTAATGGTGAGAGGTTAGCATGTTTTGTTGTAGCCTCTGTTATTGGTAATGGTGGGAGGTTAGCATGTTTTGTTGTAGTCTCTGTTATTGGTAATGGTGAGAGGTTAGTATGTTTTGTTGTAGTCTCTGTTATTGGTAATGGTGAGAGGTTAGCATGTTTTGTTGTAGCCTCTGTTATTTGTAATGGTGAGAGGTTAGCATGTTTTGTTGTAGCCTCTGTTATTGGTAATGGTGAGAGGTTAGCATGTTTTGTTGTAGCCTCTGTTATTGGTAATGGTGGGAGGTTAGCATGTTTTGTTGTAGTCTCTGTTATTGGTAATGGTGAGAGGTTAGTATGTTTTGTTGTAGTCTCTGTTATTGGTAATGGTGAGAGGTTAGCATGTTTTGTTGTAGCCTCTGTTATTGGTAATGGTGAGAGGTTAGCATGTTTTGTTGTAGCCTCTGTTATTGGTAATGGTGAGAGGTTAGTATGTTTTGTTGTAGTCTGTTATTGGTAATGGTGAGAGGTTAGTATGTTTTGTTGTAGCCTCTGTTATTGGTAATGGTGGGAGGTTAGCATGTTTTGTTGTAGCCTCTGTTATTGGTAATGGTGAGAGGTTAGCATGTTTTGTTGTAGCCTCTGTTATTGGTAATGGTGAGAGGTTAGCATGTTTTGTTGTAGTCTCTGTTATTGGTAATGGTGAGAGGTTAGCATGTTTTGTTGTATCCTCTGTTATTGGTAATGGTGAGAGGTTAGTATGTTTTGTTGTAGTCTGTTATTGGTAATGTTGAGAGGTTAGCATGTTTTGTTGTAGCCTCTGTTATTGGTAATGTTGAGAGGTTAGGATGTTTTGTTGTAGTCTCTGTTATTGGTAATGGTGAGAGGTTAGTATGTTTTGTTGTAGCCTCTGTTATTGGTAATGTTGAGAGGTTAGCATGTTTTGTTGTAGTCTCTGGTATTGGTAAGGGTGAGAGGTTAGCATGTTTTGTTGTAGTCTCTGGTATTGGTAATGGTGAGAGGTTAGTATGTTTTGTTGTAGCCTCTGTTATTGGTAATTGTGAGAGGTTAACATGTTTTGTTGTCTCCTCTGTTATTGGTAATGGTGGGAGGTTAGCATGTTTTGTTGTAGTCTCTGGTATTGGTAATGGTGAGAGGTTAGCATGTTTTGTTGTAGTCTCTGGTATTGGTAATGGTGAGAGGTTAGCATGTTTTGTTGTAGTCTCTGGTATTGGTAATGGTGAGAGGTTAGCATGTTTTGTTGTAGTCTCTGGTATTGGTAATGGTGAGAGGTTAGTATGTTTTGTTTTAGCCTCTGTTATTGGTAATTGTGAGAGGTTAACATGTTTTGTTGTCTCCTCTGTTATTGGTAATGGTGGGAGGTTAGCATGTTTTGTTGTAGTCTCTGGTATTGGTAATGGTGAGAGGTTAGCATGTTTTGTTGTAGTCTCTGGTATTGGTAATGGTGAGAGGTTAGCATGTTTTGTTGTAGTCTCTGGTATTGGTAATGGTGAGAGGTTAGCATGTTTTGTTGTAGTCTCTGGTATTGGTAATGGTGAGAGGTTAGCATGTTTTGTTGTAGTCTCTGGTATTGGTAAGGGTGAGAGGTTAGCATGTTTTGTTGTAGTCTCTGGTATTGGTAATGGTGAGAGGTTAGCATGTTTTGTTGTAGTCTCTGGTATTGGTAAGGGTGAGAGGTTAGCATGTTTTGTTGTAGCCTCTAACTTTCTCACTCATTATTATCCATAATTCATTCATGATTTTTCTTAATCATGGATCCTCAGGATGAATTTAAGAGTGTTTAGAAACATGTTATCTACTCAATTAAAAATAAAATTTCTCCAGTCATCACCCACCATTCAGTTACTATTAGGCAAAACATAACCCAAAACTCAACCCTCTCACTCATTATTATTCATGATTCATTCATGATCTTTCTCAATCATGGCAGTCACACGCTTGACGTAGTCATTGTGTTCAACGAATATGGGACCAAATACTAAACTTTTGACTACTTTAATACACTATAAGTGAATTGGTCAGAAAATGTATTACTTCTTCAAATAGGGGGACTATATACATAAAGTGCTTTCATTTTTCTAAATGGTGACACAGATGTATTAAAATACCCACAAATAAAAGGTGACATTATATACTGTCACCTCATATGAAACATTTGATCTGAAATCCAAAATGTTGGAGTATAGAGCCACATTTAAAATGTTAGCTTCACTGTCAAAATAGATATGGTGTGGACTGTATACTCAATACAATCTAAATCTGATACCTCACTGTCTGTCTTCTGACTGATACTGCTTTTTAAACTGGTCTGGTCAGTCTACTCAAATATTTGTACTATACATGTTTATCTACAAGCAATACTTGTATAATTTGTCATTTCTAATAATGATGCATTAATTTATGCATATATAAGACATGTTTCAGGACACTGATATATCTGAAGATATAACTGCCACTTTTTTCACCACCAAAGATTAGCTGTGTGATTTTAATATGATTTGACTCTTTGCAGGCTGTCAGGCTGTCTAGTCACAGAGGAAGGCTGTGCTTCTCTGGTCTCAGCTCTGAAGTCAAACCCCTCACACCTGAGAGAGCTGGACCTGAGTAACAATGACCTGAAGGATTCAGGAGTGGAGCTGCTCTCTGCTGGACTGGGGAATCCCCACTGTAAACTGGAGACTCTGAGGTCAGTATTCCTGTAGTTGGTCAACAAGTGATAACTGTTCACCAGATCCACATGTGTTTACCAGACACACATAGTCCACACCATATGTGTTTGGACAGTGAAGATTACAGTTTTACATTTGGTGCTATGCTCCAGCATTTTGGATTTGAGAAAGTTTCATATTAGGCAAAAGTACAGAATGTCACCTTTTATTTAAAGGTATTTTCATACATATGTATTTTACACTTTATAAATGAAAACACTTTATGTATGTAGTTTTCCCATTTGGAAAAAGTCATAATATTTTGGATAAATTAATTTAGTAAAAGTTTAGTATTTGGTCCCATATTCCATGCCTGCAGTGATTACATCAAGATTGTGATTCTACTAACTTGTTGAATTCATTTGCTGTTTGTCTTGGTTGTGTTTTGGATGATGTTTTTCCTAATAGAAACTGAATGGTGAATAATGTCCTGTCATTTTGGAGTCACTTCACTTGTATTGTCAGTAAGAATAGAAGATGTTTCTGAACACTTCTACATTCATGTGGATGCTGCCATGATTATGAATAATCATGAATGAAGAGAGAATGATGGTGAATTAGAAAGTTACAGAGGAACAAGGATCAGACCCCCTATGTTATTGGTAATGGTGAGAGGTTAGCATGTTTTGTTGTAGCCTCTGTTATTGGTAATGGTCAGAGGTTAGCATGTTTTGTTGTAGTCTCTGTTATTGGTAATGGTGAGAGGTTAGCATGTTTTGTTGTAGTCTCTGTTATTGGTAATGGTCAGAGGTTAGCATGTTTTGTTGTAGCCTCTGTTATTGATAATGGTGAGAGGTTAGCATGTTTTGTTGTAGTCTCTGTTATTGGTAATGGTGAGAGGTTAGCATGTTTTGTTGTAGTCTCTGTTATTGGTAATGGTGAGAGGTTAGCATGTTTTGTTGTAGTCTGGTATTGGTAAGGGTGAGAGGTTAGCATGTTTTGTTGTAGCCTCTGTTATTGGTAATGGTGAGAGGTTAGCATGTTTTGTTGTAGTCTCTGTTATTGGTAATGGTGAGAGGTTAGCATGTTTTGTTGTATCCTCTGTTATTGGTAATGGTGAGAGGTTACATGTTTTGTTGTATCCTCTGTTATTGGTAATGGTGAGAGGTTAGCATGTTTGTTGTAGTCTCTGTTATTTGTAATGGTGAGAGGTTAGCATGTTTTGTTGTAGTCTGGTATTGGTAAGGGTGAGAGGTTGGCATGTTTTGTTGTAGCCTCTGTTATTGGTAATGGTGAGAGGTTAGCATGTTTTGTTGTAGCCTGTTATTGGTAATGGTGAGAGGTTAGCATGTTTTGTTGTAACCTCTGTTATTGCTAATGGTGAGAGGTTAGCATGTTTTGTTGTAGTCTCTGTTATTGGTAATGGTGAGAGGTTAGCATGTTTTGTTGTAGCCTCTGTTATTGGTAATGGTGAGAGGTTAGCATGTTTTGTTGTAGCCTCTGTTACTGCTAATGGTGAGAGGTTAGCATGTTTTGTTGTAGCCTCTGTTATTGGTAATGGTGAGAGGTTAGCATGTTTTGTTGTATCCTCTGTTATTGGTAATGGTGAGAGGTTAGTATGTTTTGTTGTAGCCTCTGTTATTGGTAATGGTGAGAGGTTAGCATGTTTTGTTGTAGTCTCTGTTATTAGTAATGGTGAGAGGTTAGCATGTTTTGTTGTAGTCTCTGTTATTGGTAATGGTGAGAGGTTAGCATGTTTTGTTGTAGCCTCTGTTATTGGTAATGGTGGGAGGTTAGCATGTTTTGTTGTAGTCTCTGTTATTGGTAATGGTGAGAGGTTAGTATTTTTTGTTGTAGTCTCTGTTATTGGTAATGGTGAGAGGTTAGCATGTTTTGTTGTAGCCTCTGTTATTGGTAATGGTGAGAGGTTAGCATGTTTTGTTGTAGCCTCTGTTATTGGTAATGGTGAGAGGTTAGTATGTTTTGTTGTAGTCTGTTATTGGTAATGGTGAGAGGTTAGTATGTTTTGTTGTAGCCTCTGTTATTGGTAATGGTGAGAGGTTAACATGTTTTGTTGTATCCTCTTATATTGGTAATGTTGGGAGGTTAGCATGTTTTGGTGTAGCCTCTGTTATTGGTAATGG
Organism: Salvelinus namaycush; assembly: GCF_016432855.1. Lineage (NCBI taxonomy): Eukaryota > Metazoa > Chordata > Actinopteri > Salmoniformes > Salmonidae > Salvelinus > Salvelinus namaycush. The sequence continues at coordinate 37,176 of NW_024057730.1, read as the reverse complement.
TGAGAGGTTAGCATGTTTTGTTGGAGCCTCTGTTTTTGGTAATGGTGAGAAGTTAGTATGTTTTGTTGTATCCTCTGTTATTGGTAATGGTGAGAGGTTAGCATGTTTTGTTGTAGTCTCTGCTATTGGTAATGGTGTGAGGTTAGCATGTTTTGTTGTAACCTCTGTTATTGGTAATGGTGAGAGGTTAGCATGTTTTGTTGTAGTCTCTGGTATTGGTAATGGTGAGAGGTTAGCATGTTTTGTTGTAGTCTCTGCTATTGGTAATGGTGAGAGGTTAGCATGTTTTGTTGTAGCCTCTGTTATTTGTAATGGTGAGGATAGTATGTTTTGTTGTAGTCTCTGTTATTGGTAATGGTGAGAGGTTAGTATGTTTTGTTGTAGTCTCTGTAATTGGTAATGGTGAGAGGTTAGTATGTTTTGTTGTAGACTCTGTTATTGGTAATGGTGAGAGGTTAGCATGTTCTGTTGTAGCCTCTGTTATTGTTAATGGTGAGAGGTTAGGATGTTTTGTTGTAGTCTCTGTTATTGGTAATGGTGAGAGGTTAGTATGTTTTGTTGTATCCTCTGTTATTGGTAATGGTGAGAGGTTAGCATGTTCTGTTGTAGCCTCTGTTATTGTTAATGGTGAGAGGTTAGTATGTTTTGTTGTAGTCTCTGTTATTGGTAATGGTGAGAGGTTAGTATGTTTTGTTGTAGCCTCTGTTATTGGTAATGGTGGGAGGTTAGCATGTTTTGTTGTAGCCTCTGTTATTGGTAATGGTGAGAGGTTAGCATGTTTTGTTGTAGCCTCTGTTATTGGTAATGGTGAGAGGTTAGCATGTTTTGTTGTAGTCTCTGTTATTGGTAATGGTGAGAGGTTAGCATGTTTTGTTGTATCCTCTGTTATTGGTAATGGTGAGAGGTTAGTATGTTTTGTTGTAGTCTGTTATTGGTAATGTTGAGAGGTTAGTATGTTTTGTTGTAGCCTCTGTTATTGGTAATGTTGAGAGGTTAGTATGTTTTGTTGTAGTCTCTGTTATTGGTAATGGTGAGAGGTTAGTATGTTTTGTTGTAGCCTCTGTTATTGGTAATGTTGAGAGGTTAGCATGTTTTGTTGTAGTCTCTGGTATTGGTAAGGGTGAGAGGTTAGCATGTTTTGTTGTAGTCTCTGGTATTGGTAATGGTGAGTGGTTAGTATGTTTTGTTGTAGCCTCTGTTATTGGTAATTGTGAGAGGTTAACATGTTTTGTTGTCTCCTCTGTTATTGGTAATGGTGGGAGGTTAGCATGTTTTGTTGTAGTCTCTGTTATTGGTAATGGTGAGAGGTTAGCATGTTTTGTTGTAGTCTCTGGTATTGGTAATGGTGAGAGGTTAGCATGTTTTGTTGTAGTCTCTGGTATTGGTAAGGGTGAGAGGTTAGCATGTTTTGTTGTAGTCTCTGGTATTGGTAATGGTGAGAGGTTAGCATGTTTTGTTGTAGTCTCTGGTATTGGTAAGGGTGAGAGGTTAGCATGTTTTGTTGTAGCCTCTAACTTTCTCACTCATTATTATCCATAATTCATTCATGATTTTTCTTAATCATGGATCCTCAGGATGAATTTAAGAGTGTTTAGAAACATGTTATCTACTCAATTAAAAATAAAATTTCTCCAGTCATCACCCACCATTCAGTTACTATTAGGCAAAACATAACCCAAAACTCAACCCTCTCACTCATTATTATTCATGATTCATTCATGATCTTTCTCAATCATGGCAGTCACACGCTTGACGTAGTCATTGTGTTCAACGAATATGGGACCAAATACTACACTTTTGACTACTTTAATACACTATAAGTGAATTGGTCAGAAAATGTATTACTTCTTCAAATAGGGGGACTATATACATAAAGTGCTTTCATTTTTCTAAATGGTGACACAGATGTATTAAAATACCCACAAATAAAAGGTGACATTATATACTGTCACCTCATATGAAACATTTGATCTGAAATCCAAAATGTTGGAGTATAGAGCCACATTTAAAATGTTAGCTTCACTGTCAAAATAGATATGGTGTGGACTGTATACTCAATACAATCTAAATCTGATACCTCACTGTCTGTCTTCTGACTGATACTGCTTTTTAAACTGGTCTGGTCAGTCTACTCAAATATTTGTACTATACATGTTTATCTACAAGCAATACTTGTATAATTTGTCATTTCTAATAATGATGCATTAATTTATGCATATATAAGACATGTTTCAGGACACTGATATATCTGAAGATATAACTGCCACTTTTTTCACCACCAAAGATTAGCTGTGTGATTTTAATATGATTTGACTCTTTGCAGTCTGTCAGGCTGTCTAGTCACAGAGGAAGGCTGTGCTTCTCTGGTCTCAGCTCTGAAGTCAAACCCCTCACACCTGAGAGAGCTGGACCTGAGTAACAATGACCTGAAGGATTCAGGAGTGGAGCTGCTCTCTGCTGGACTGGGGAATCCCCACTGTAAACTGGAGACTCTGAGGTCAGTATTCCTGTAGTTGGTCAACAAGTGATAACTGTTCACCAGATCCACATGTGTTTACCAGACACACATAGTCCACACCATATGTGTTTGGACAGTGAAGATTACAGTTTTACATTTGGTGCTATGCTCCAGCATTTTGGATTTGAGAAAGTTTCATATTAGGCAAAAGTACAGAATGTCACCTTTTATTTAAAGGTATTTTCATACATATGTATTTTACACTTTATAAATGAAAACACTTTATGTATGTAGTTTTCCCATTTGGAAAAAGTCATAATATTTTCGATTAATTAATTTGGTAAAAGTTTAGTATTTGGTCCCATATTCCATGCCTGCAGTGATTACATCAAGATTGTGATTCTACTAACTTGTTGAATTCATTTGCTGTTTGTCTTGGTTGTGTTTTGGATGATGTTTTTCCTAATAGAAACTGAATGGTGAATAATGTCCTGTCATTTTGGAGTCACTTCACTTGTATTGTAAGTAAGAATAGAATATGTTTCTGATCACTTCTACATTCATGTGGATGCTACCATGATTATGAATAATCATGAATGAAGAGAGAATGACGAGGAATTAGAAAGTTACAGAGGAACAAGGATCAGACCCCCTATGTTATTGGTAATGGTGAAAGGTTAGCATGTTTTGTTGTAGCCTGTATTATTGGTAATGGTCAGAGGTTAGCATGTTTTGTTGTAGCCTCTGTTATTGGTAATGGTGAGAGGTTAGCATGTTTTGTTGTAGTCTCTGTTATTGGTAATGGTGAGAGGTTAGCATGTTTTGTTGTAGTCTCTGTTATTGGTAATGGTCAGAGGTTAGCATGTTTTGTTGTAGCCTCTGTTATTGATAATGGTGAGAGGTTAGCATGTTTTGTTGTAGTCTCTGTTATTGGTAATGGTGAGAGGTTAGCATGTTTTGTTGTAGTCTCTGTTATTGGTAATGGTGAGAGGTTAGCATGTTTTGTTGTAGCCTCTGTTATTGGTAATGGTGAGAGGTTAGCATGTTTTGTTGTAGTCTCTGTTATTGGTAATGGTGAGAGGTTACATGTGTGTTGTAGTCTCTGTTATTTGTAATGGTGAGAGGTTAGCATGTTTTGTTGTAGTCTGGTATTGGTAAGGGTGAGAGGTTAGCATGTTTTGTTGTAGCCTCTGTTATTGGTAATGGTGAGAGGTTAGCATGTTTTGTTGTAGTCTCTGTTATTGGTAATGGTGAGAGGTTAGCATGTTTTGTTGTATCCTCTGTTATTGGTAATGGTGAGAGGTTACATGTTTTGTTGTATCCTCTGTTATTGGTAATGGTGAGAGGTTAGCATGTTTGTTGTAGTCTCTGTTATTTGTAATGGTGAGAGGTTAGCATGTTTTGTTGTAGTCTGGTATTGGTAAGGGTGAGAGGTTGGCATGTTTTGTTGTAGCCTCTGTTATTGGTAATGGTGAGAGGTTAGCATGTTTTGTTGTAGTCTCTGTTATTGGTAATGGTGAGAGGTTAGCATGCTTTGTTGTAGCCTCTGTTATTGGTAATGGTGAGAGGTTAGCATGTTTTGTTGTAGCCTCTGTTATTGGTAATGGTGAGAGGTTAGCATGCTTTGTTGTAGCCTCTGTTATTGGTAATGTTGAGAGGTTAGCATGTTTTGTTGTAGCTTCTGTTATTGGTAATGGTGAGAGGTTAGCATGTTTTGTTGTAGCCTCTGTTATTGGTAATGGTGAGAGGTTAGCATGTTTTGTTGTAGCCTGTTATTGGTAATGGTGAGAGGTTAGCATGTTTTGTTGTATCCTCTGTTATTGGTAATGGTGAGAGGTTAGTATGTTTTGTTGTAGTCTCTGTTATTGGTAATGGTGAGAGGTTAGCATGTTTTGTTGTAGTCTCTGTTATTGGTAATGGTGAGAGGTTAGCATGTTCTGTTGTAGCCTCTGTTATTGGTAATGGTGAGAGGTTAGTATGTTTTGTTGTAGTCTCTGTTATTGGTAATGTTTAGAGGTTAGCATGTTTTGTTGTAGCCTCTGTTACTGGTAATGGTGAGAGGTTAGCATGTTTTGTTGTAGCCTCTGTTATTGGTAATGGTGAGAGGTTAGCATGTTTTGTTGTAGCCTCTGTTATTGGTAATGGTGAGAGGTTAGCATGTTTTGTTGTAGCCTCTGTAACTTTCTCACTCATTATTATTCATGATTTATTCATGATCTTTCTCAATCATGGCAGTCACACGCTTGACGTAGTCATTGTGTTCAACGAATATGGGACCAAATACTACACTTTTGACTACTTTAATACACTATAAGTGAATTGGTCAGAAAACGTATTACTCCTTCAAATAGGGGGACTATATACATACAGTGCTTTCATTTTTCTAAATGGTGACACAGATGTATTAAAATACCCACAAATGAAAGGTGACATTATATACTGTCACCTCATATGAAACATTTGATCTGAAATCCAAAATGTTGGAGTATAGAGCCACATTTAAAATGTTAGCTTCACTGTCAAATAGATATGGTGATATGGTATACTCAATACAATCTAAATCTGATACCTCACTGTCTGTCTTCTGACTGATACTGCTTTTTAAACTGGTCTGGTCAGTCTACTATAATATTTGTACTATACATTTTATCTACAAGCAATACTTGTATAATTTGTCATTTCTAATAATGATGCATTAATTTATGCATCTATAAGACATGTTTCAGGACACTGATATATCTGAAGATATAACTGCCACTTTTTTCACCACCAAAGAATATCAGTGGGATTTTAATATGATTTGACTTTTGCAGGCTGTCAGGCTGTGGCGTCACAGAGGAAGGCTGTGCTTCTCTGGTCTCAGCTCTGAGGTCAAACCCCTCACACCTGAGAGAGCTGGACCTGAGCTACAATCACCCAGGAGACTCAGGAGTCAGACTGCTCTCTGCTGGACTGGAGGATCCACACTGCAGACTGGAGAAACTCAAGTATGTAGAGGGTTTATGTCCATGTTCATATCAGACATGTTTGACTTACCAGGCTAGTTAAGACAAACATTCTGATCCACCACTTGGACAAAGTTACATGCTGTGTGTGTGTGTGTGTCCTGTGTGTGTGTCCTGTGTGTGTGTCCTGTGTGTGTGTCCTGTGTGTGTGTCCTGTGTGTGTGTCCTGTGTGTGTCCTGTGTGTGTGTAACCAGTGTGTCTTTGTGTCGTGTGTGTGTAACCAGTGTGACACACTAGACTCATACACACTGGGCACACACACAGGACATATTCTTACCTCCACTTGAACAAAGTTACATGTTGACTGTGTGTGTGTGTGTGTGTGTGTGTGTGTGTGTTTGTCCAGTGTGTGTGTGTGTGTGTCCAGTATGTGTGTGTGTTCAGTATGTGTGTGTGTCCAGTCTGTGTGTGTGTCCAGTGTGTGTGTGTGTCCAGTAAGTGTGTGTGTCTGTCCTGTGTGTGTGTCTGTGTGTGTGTGTGTCCAGTCTGTGTGTGTGTCCAGTGTGTGTGTGTGTCCTGTGTGTGTGTGTCTGTTTATGTGTGTCCTGTGTGTGTCTGTCCTGTGTGTGTGTGTCCTGTGTGTGTCGGGGGTGTGTGTCCAATGTGTAAGTGTGTGTCTGTGTGTGTGTGTGTCCTGTGTATGTGTGTGTGTCCAATATACACACACACACAGACACACACATAAACACTGGACACACACACATACTGGCAACACACACACACACTGGACACACACACACACACACACACACTGGACACACACATACATACTCGACACACACACTGGACACACACACACACTGGACACATACACACACATATTGGACACACACACACACTGGACACACACATACATACTCGACACACACACTGGACACACACACATATTGGACACATACACACACATACTGGACACACACACATATTGGACACATACACACACACACTGGACACACACTGGACACACACACACAAACAGACAATTATTTTCACCAACGCTTGACCATGTGTGTCCAGTGTGTGTGTGTGTGTGTGTGTGTCTGTGTGTGTGTGTGTGTGTGTGTGTGTGTGTGTGTGTGTGTGTGTGTGTGTGTGTGTGTGTGTGTGTGTGTGTGTGTGTGTGTGTGTGAGTTCAGGTGTATCCCTCAATGACTGTCTGTTCTTCTGCTTACCGCTACAGTGTGGAACATGGTGGAGAGAACACAATGAAACCTGGGCTTGGAAAATGTGAGTGTTGACTGCTGTGAAGAATATGACTAAGAATAAGTCTTAATTCAAGTTAAGTCAAAGTCAAAGACCACCATCATTACTTACTTGGTCATATTAAATATCAGCTGTAGTTCTACAGAAGCAGAAATCAGGGACAACAAAGTTTACAAAGAGTTGCTTTGACAATGTGTGTGTCTGTGTGTCTGTGTGTGTGTGTGTGTGTGTGTGTGTGTGTGTGTGTGTGTGTGTGTGTGTGTGTGTGTGTGTGTGTGTGTGTGTGTGTGTGTGTGTGTGTGTGTGTGTGTGTGTGTGTGTGTGTGTGTGTGTGTGTGAGTGTGTGTAATTAATGGGAATAAATGTGTTTTATATTACCATACAGTATAACATATGATCATTCAACAAGTCTCAAGTTACCTTAACTTCTCCTTTTGATACCTAGAAACATCTACATTAAATGAATTAGTGAAAAGTGAGTTAACACTCTAATGTGAATGATGATGATTTCTAATATTGTGTCTGGTTTCATCCATCAGATGTCTGTGATCTCACACTGGACCTAAACACAGTAAACAGACTCCTCTCTCTGTCTGAGGAGAACAGAAAGGTGACATGGAGGAGAGAGGAGCAGCCGTATCCTGATCACCCAGAGAGATTTGAGGACTGTAGACAGGTGCTGTGTAGAGAGGGTCTGACTGGGCGCTGTTACTGGGAGGTGGAGTGGGAGACAGGGCTGGTATAGGAGTGACATATAAAGGAATCAGCAGGAGAGGAAGAGGAGGGGTTAATGACTGTTGTCTTGGATGCAATGACAAGTCCTGGAGTCTGTTCTGCTCTGACTACAGTTACATTGCCTGTCACAATAATAATCCCACTACCATAGACGTCCCCCCCTCCAGCTCCCACAGAGTAGGAGTGTATCTGGACTGGCCAGCCGGCACTCTGTCCTTCTATAGAGCCTCCTCTGACACACTGACCCACCTGATCACATTCACCTCCACATTCACTGAGCCTCTCTATCCAGGGTTTAGGGTTCATGATGTTGACTCCTCAGTGTCCCTGGAAATAATAACCTGACCACATACACACTGGAGAAACACACACACACACACATGCGTGTCTTCCTATAATTGTGACAATAACACTGTTAAAATACCAATGTGATCATTTGTTGTCTTTTATGTTGAATAACAAATTGTATAATTATATATGGACATACGCTCCATAGTTGTACAAGTATACAAGGATATATTGTACTTTTCATAATAAAACATAGTTGAAACAAGAAAAGCCTGTTAATTGTGAAAACAGTTTGGTTATTGATGTTACGTTTCCTCTGTCAGGTTGACGTTAACCTGCGACTGGTTGAAACATGAAACAAATATGAAATGAAATACAAACAATTAAATATGTAAAATTGAATTAAACAAATTGTACAACAGAGTGTTGTGATGCAGGGTCACTATAGCAACATAGTGTTGTGATGCAGGGTCACTATAGCAACATAGTGTTGTGATGCAGGGTCACTATAGCAACAGAGTGTTGTAATGCAGGGTTACTATAGCAACAGAGTGTTGTAATGCAGGGTCACTATAGCAACATAGTGTTGTGATGCAGGGTCACTATAGCAACAGAGTTCTCTCTGCTCTCACTGCTCTCTCTTTTCTCTTCTCTGCTCTCTGTTCTCTGCTTTCTCTCTTCTCTCTTTTCTCTACTCTCTCTCTGCTATATCTATATCTCTCTCTGTCCTCTGCTCTCTCTGCTCTGCTGCTCTCTCTGCTCTCTCTGTGCTCTGCTCTCTCTCTCTGCTCTCTCTCTCTATGTTCTCTGCTCTCCCTCTGCTCTCTCTCTTTGCTTTCTCAGCCTGCTCTCTGATCGCTCTCTGCTCTCTCTCTTTGCTCTCTCTGCTCGCTCTCTCTCTGCTATCTCTCCCTCTGCTCTCTCTCTCTGCTCTCTCACTCTGCTCTCTCTGCTCTCTCTCTCTGCACTCTCACCCTACTCTCTGATCTCTCTCTGTCTGCTATCTCTGCTTTCTTTCTGCTTTCTCTCTCTCTGCTCTCTGCCCTCTCTCTTCTCTCTCTCTGCTCTCTGCTCGCTCTCTCTCTCTGCTCTCCACTCTCTCTCTGCTCTCTCAGCCTGCTCTCTGCTCGCTCTCTCTCTGTTATCTCCTCTCTCTCTCTGCTCGCTCTCTGCACTCTCAGCCTACTCTCTGCTCGCTCTCTTTGCTATCTCTCTGCTCTCTACTCTCTGCTATCTCTCTGGTCTCTCTGCTCTCTGCTCTCTCTGCTCTCTCAGCCTGCTTTCTGCTCACTCTCTCTCTGCTCTCTCCCTCTCTTGCTCTTTCTGCTCTCTGCTCTCTCTGCTCTGCTGCTCTCTTTCTGCTCTCGTTATCTGCTCTCTCTCTCTGCTTGCTCTCTCTCTTCTCTCTGCTCTCTCTTCTCTCTGTTCTCCCTCTGCTCGCTATGTTCTCTGCTCTCTCTCCCTAAGCTCTGTCTGCTCTCTCTGTCCGCTGCTCTCGCTCACTCTGCTCTCTCTGCTCTCTCCTCTGTTCTCTGCTCTCTCTCTTCTCTCTCTCTGCTCTCTCTCTTCTCTCTGCTCTCTCTCACTCTCTGCTCTCTCTGCTCTCTCTCTCTGCTCTCTCAGCCTGCTCTCCGCTCTCTCCCCCCTCTCTCTCTCTCTCTAATGCTCTCTTTGCTCTCTCAGCCTGCTCTCTTCTCTGTGCTCTCTCTCTCTGCACTCTCTCAGCATGCTCTCCGTTCTCTCCCTCCCTCTCTCTCTAATTCTCTCTGCTCTCTCTCTTTCTGCTCTCTCTCTCTGCTCTCTCTCTGCTCTCTCTCTTTGCTCTCTCAGCCTGCTCTCCGCTCTCTCTCTCTCTCTCTCTAGTGATCTCTGCACTCTCTCAGCATGCTCTCTTCTCTCTCGCTCTCTGCTCTCTCAGCCTGCTTTCTGCTCTCTCTCTTTTCCCTGCTCTCTGCTCTCTCTCTGCTCTCTCTCTTCTCTCTCTCTCTCCCACACTCTCTGCTCTCTCTCTCTGCTCCCTCTCTCTCTCCCACACTCTCTGCTCTCTCTCTCCCACACTCTCTACTCTCTCTCTCTCTCTCCCACACACTCTGCTCTCTCTCTGCTCTCTCTCTCTCCCACACACTCTGCTCTCTCTCTCCTCTCTCTCTCTGCTCTCTCTCTCTCTCCCACACTCTCTGCTCTCTCTCTCTGCTCTCTCTCTCCCACACTCTCTGCTCTCTCTCTCCCACACTGTCTGCTTTCTCTCTCTCCCACACTCTCTGCTCTATCTCTCTCTCCCACTCTCTGCTCTCTCTCTCTGCTCTCTCTCTGCTCTCTTTCTCCGCTCTCTCTCTCTGCTCTCTCTCTCCCACACACTCTGCTCTCTCTCTGCTCTCTCTCTCTCCCACACTCTCTGCTCTCTCTCTCTGCTCTCTCTCTTTCCCAAACACTCTCTCTCTGCTCTCTCTCTCTCTCCCAGACTCTCTACTCTCTCTCTGCTCTCTCTCTCTCCCACACACTCTGCTCTCTCTCTCTGCTCTCTGCTCTCTCTCTCCCACACTCTCTGCTCTCTCTCTCTGCTCCCTCTCTCTCTCCCACACTCTCTCTCTCTCTCTGCTCGCTCTCTCTCTGCTCTCTCTCCCACACTCTGCTCTCTCTCTGCTCTCTCTCTCTCTCTGCTCTCTCTCTGCTCTCTCTCTCTCCCACACACTCTGCTCTCTCTCTGCTCTCTCTCTCTGCTCCCTCTCTCTCTCCCACACTCTCTGCTCTCTCTCTCTGCTCCCTCTCTCTCTCCCACACTCTCTGCTCTCTCTCTCTGCTCCCTCTCTCTCTCCCACACTCTCTGCTCTCTCTCTCTCCCACACTCTCTGCTCTCTCTCTCCCACACTCTGCTCTCTCTCTCTGCTCTCTCTCTCTGCTCTCTCTCTCCCACACACTCTGCTCTCTCTCTCTGCTCTCTGCTCTCTCTCTCTCCCACACTCTCTGCTCTCTCTCTCCCACACACTCTGCTCTCTCTCTCTCCCACACTCTCTGCTCTCTCTACTCTCTGCTCTCTCTCTCTCTACTCCCTCTCTTTCTCCCACGCTCTCTCTCTCACTCTGCTCTCTCTCTCTCTGCTCTCTCTCTCTCTCCCACACACTCTGCTCTCTCTCTGCTCTCTCTACTCAAATTCAAATTCAAATTCAAGCTGCTTTATTGGCATGAAAAACATTGTGTCAATATTGCCAAAGCAACAATGTATACAATATACATTGTAATACAGTTAAAACAATGACAAATAATAATATAGAATGGCAGTAAATAATAATACAAAATTAAATATAAAAATAGTAACAATAAAATGGTAACAGTCAATAGTCGAATGTAATGTATGGTGTAATGCACCACCACCACCACCATCATTAAACTGCTATCATTACCATTACCACCCATACCATTACTATTTGGAATGATAAACAACAATAATATTATTAATAACAATAACAGTCATAATAAGTAAGTTACTGCTTACTATGCAGATGTTATTATTCAGTGTCCCTCAGGCTATGGCAGGCAAATACATATTTGGCTGCAAGAGGAGCCATTGCTCCTTCGCCCATGAGTATTTTTAGTTTTTCCTCTGGGTTTAATAAGTTAAAATTTGGAATAAATGTAGTCATTTCTGTGAATAATGAATCTCTTGGTGAGGAATATTTATCACAGTAAAGGAGAAAGTGCATCTCTGTTTCTACCTCCCCTGTCGTGCAGTGACCACATACACGCTCCTCTTTGGGTAGCCATGTCTTTTTATGTCTGCCGGTTTCTATTGCCAATCGGTGGTCACTCAGCCTGTACTTGGTAAGGATCTGTCTCTGCTTCGAATCTCTGACAGAGTAGAGATAATCAGCCAATTCATATTCTCTGTTTAGGGTCAGATAGCAATTTAGTCGGCTTTGGGATTTTGTTTCGTTTTTCCAATGTTGTAAATATGAGTCCTTTGATTGGTTCATGATTTTGTTTATTGGAATTCTTTCTTTTGAAGCAGTGCTGGTGTCAGCTTGGTTGGTTAGGTCCAACACCAGCTGACTGAGAGGGCTCGTTTCTGGGCTCAGCTCTTGGGTTTGAAGTGCTTTAAATTGCAGACTCGAATTTGGACTTTAATTTAGATGTAGCCAAAATTTTAATGATCTTTTCTGTATTTTCATTATTACTGGAAAGCGGCCCAATTCTGCCCTACATGCATTAGTTGGTGTATTTCTCTGGACTTGTAGGATTTTCCGACAGAATTCTGCATGTAGGGTTTCAATTGGATGTTTTTCCCACATTTTAAAGTCCAGTTTATTGAGTGGCCCCCAAACCTCACTTCCGTAAAGAGCTATTGGTAGGATTACACTGTCAAATATTTTGGTCCAAATTCTAATTGGGATGTTGATTTTGAATAATTTAATTTTTATTGCATACAATGCTCTGCGGGCTTTTTCTTTGAGTGCATTCACTGCCATATTAAAGTTTCCCGATGCAGATATGGTCAGACCAAGGTAGGTGTAATTTTTTGTGTGTTCAATTATGGTGTTGTTCAGGGTGAATTTATGTTTGTGTTTCTGACATCTGTTTTGTTTTTGGAAAATCATGATTTTAGTTTTTGGGAAATTTACTGCCAGGGCCCAATTATGGCAATATTGCTCTAGAATATTAATGTTCTGTTGAAGACCTTCTTTGGTTGGTGATAGAAGTACCAAGTCATCAGCATATAGCAGGTATTTCACCTCTGTGTCAAATAGTGTGAGTCCTGGGGCTGGAGAATGGTCCAACATGTCTGCTAATTCATTGATATAAATGTTAAAAAGCTCTCTCTCTCTCCCACACTCTGCTCTCTCTCTCTCCCACACTCTACTCTCTCTCTCTGCTCTCTCTCTCTCCCACACTCTGCTCTCTCTCTCTCCCACACTCTGCTCTCTCTCTCTGCTCTCTCTCTCTCCCACACTCTGCTCTCTCTCTCTCTGCACTCTCTCTCTGCTCTCTCTCTCTCCCACACTCTCTGCTCTCTGCACTCTCTCTCTCCCACACTCTCTGCTCTCTCTCTCTGTGCTCCCTCTCTCTCTCCCACACTCTCTGCTCTCTCTCTCTCCCAAATTCTCTGCTCTCTCTCTCCCACACTCTCTGCTCTCTCTCTCCCACACTCTGCTCTCTCTCTCTGCTCCCTCTCTCTGCTCTCTCTCTCCCACACTCTCTGCTCTCTCTCTCCCACACTCTCTGCTCTCTCTCTCTCCCACACTCTCTGCTCTCTCTCTCTGCTCTCTCTCTCCCACACTCTGCTCTCTCTCTCTGTTCTCTGCTCTCTTCTCTCTCTCTCACACTCTCTGCTCTCTCTCCCACACTCTGCTCTCTCTCTCTTTATATCTTAACAGGGGTGCAGTTTGGACAATCACCACTTGATGTCAGTGTTTAACCAGAAGTGATGAAAACAACATCACTGCAGAGAGAGAGAGAGTCTAATATACTGATATACAGGGCATTCAGAAAGTATTCAGACCCTTTGACTTTTTACACATTTTGTCACGTTACAGCCTTATTCTAAAATGGATTACATTGTTTTTTCCCCCCTCAATCTACACACAATAACCCAGAATTACAAAGCAAAAACTTCATTTTATGTGTGCACATTTTATTTATTATTTATTTTATTTATTTATACATTTATTTAAAAAAAAACTTTGATATCACATTTACGTAAGTATTCAGACCCTTTACTCAGTACTTTGTTGAAGCAGCTTTGGCAGTGATTAAAGCCTTGAGTCTTCTTGGTTTTGACGCTACAAGCTTGGCACATCTGTATTTGGCGAGTTTCTCCCATTCTTCTCTGTAGATCCTCTCAAGCTCTGTCACGTTGGATGGGGAGCGTCGCTGTACAACTATTTTCAGGTCTCTCCAGAGATGTTCGATCGGGTTCAAGTCCGGGCTTAGGATCATTGTCCTGTTGTCCCGTCTGTGTATACTATACTGGGAGGGTAGAGAGTCAGAACAAATAGAGGATCTGGAGCAATGAGGGGGAGAGAGAGAGGGAGGGTAGAGAGTCAGAACAGAGGGAAAGAGAGGGAGAGGGAGGGTAGAGAGTCAGAACAGAGGGAAAGAGAGGGAGGGATGGGAGAGAGTCAGAACAGAGGGAAAGAGAGAGAGGGAGGGTGGAGAGTCAGAACAGAGGGAAAGAGAGAGAGAGGGAGGGTGGAGAGTCAGAACAGAGGGAAAGAGAGAGAGAGAGAGGGTAGAGAGTCAGAACAGAGGGAAAGAGAGAGAGAGGGAGGGTAGAGAGACAGAACAGAGGGAAAGAGAGAGAGAGGGATGGTGGAGAGTCAGAACAGAGGGAAAGAGAGAGAGATGGAGGGGAGACATCTTTCAACTAGGACCCACAAAGAGCTCTGGTCTAAAGTAGTGTCCTTTATAGTGAACATCTTTCAACTAGGACCCAGAGCTCTGGTCTAAAGTAGTGTCCTTTATAGTGAACATCTTCATTTCAGTTATTCATCTTCAGTTATTCTGTAGTGTAGTTCTACTGTAGTGTAGTTCTACTGTAGTGTAGTTCTGTAGTGTAGTTCTACTGTAGTGTAGTTCTGTAGTGTAGTTCTACTGTAGTGTAGTTCTGTAGTGTAGTTCTACTGTAGTGTAGTTCTACTGTAGTGTAGTTCTGTAGTGTAGTTCTACTGTAGTGTAGTTCTGTAGTGTAGTTCTACTGTAGTGTAGTTCTACTGTAGTGTAGTTCTTCTGTAGTGTAGTTCTACTGTAGTGTAGTTCTACTGTAGTGTAGTTCTGTAGTGTAGTTATTCTGTAGTGTAGTTCTGTAGTGTAGTTCTACTGTAGTGTAGTTCTACTGTAGTGTAGTTCTACTGTAGTGTAGTTCTGTAGTGTAGTTCTACTGTAGTGTAGTTCTGTAGTGTAGTTCTACTGTAGTGTAGTTCTGTAGTGTAGTTCTGTAGTGTAGTTCTACTGTAGTGTAGTTCTGTAGTGTAGTTCTACTGTAGTGTAGTTCTACTGTAGTGTAGTTCTACTGTAGTGTAGTTCTGTAGTGTAGTTCTACTGTAGTGTAGTTCTGTAGTGTAGTTCTGTAGTGTAGTTCTACTGTAGTGTAGTTCTGTAGTGTAGTTCTACTGTAGTGTAGTTCTGTAGTGTAGTTCTGTAGTGTAGTTCTACTGTAGTGTAGTTCTGTAGTGTAGTTCTACTGTTGTGTAGTTCTGTAGTGTAGTTCTTCTGTAGTGTAGTTCTGTAGTGTAGTTCTACTGTAGTGTAGTTCTACTGTAGTGTAGTTCTACTGTAGTGTAGTTCTGTAGTGTAGTTCTACTGTAGTGTAGTTCTACTGTAGTGTAGTTCTGTAGTGTAGTTCTACTGTAGTGTAGTTCTACTGTAGTGTAGTTCTACTGTAGTGTAGTTCTGTAGTGTAGTTCTACTGTAGTGTAGTTCTACTGTAGTGTAGTTCTACTGTAGTGTAGTTCTACTGTAGTGTAGTTCTACTGTAGTGTAGTTCTGTAGTGTAGTTCTACTGTAGTGTAGTTCTGTAGTGTAGTTCTACTGTAGTGTAGTTCTACTGTAGTGTAGTTCTACTGTAGTGTAGTTCTACTGTAGTGTAGTTCTGTAGTGTAGTTCTACTGTAGTGTAGTTCTACTGTAGTGTAGTTCTGTAGTGTAGTTCTACTGTAGTGTAGTTCTGTAGTGTAGTTCTACTGTAGTGTAGTTCTACTGTAGTGTAGTTCTACTGTAGTGTAGTTCTACTGTAGTGTAGTTCTACTGTAGTGTAGTTCTGTAGTGTAGTTCTACTGTAGTGTAGTTCTACTGTAGTGTAGTTCTACTGTAGTGTAGTTCTGTAGTGTAGTTCTACTGTAGTGTAGTTCTACTGTAGTGTAGTTCTGTAGTGTAGTTCTACTGTAGTGTAGTTCTGTAGTGTAGTTCTACTGTAGTGTAGTTCTGTAGTGTAGTTCTACTGTAGTGTAGTTCTGTAGTGTAGTTCTATTGTAGTGTAGTTCTGTAGTGTAGTTCTAATGTAGTGTAGTTCTACTGTAGTGTAGTTCTTCTGTAGTGTAGTTCTGTAGTGTAGTTCTGTAGTGTAGTTCTACTGTAGTGTAGTTCTACTGTAGTGTAGTTCTGTAGTGTAGTTCTACTGTAGTGTAGTTCTACTGTAGTGTAGTTCTACTGTAGTGTAGTTCTACTGTAGTGTAGTTCTACTGTAGTGTAGTTCTGTAGTGTAGTTATACTGTAGTGTAGTTATACTGTAGTGTAGTTCTGTAGCGTAGTTCTACTGTGGTGTAGTTCTATAGTGTAGTTCTGTAGTGTAGTTCTATAGTGTAGTTCTGTAGTGTAGGTCTACTGTGGTGTAGTTCTACTGTGGTGTAGTTCTTCTGTAGTGTAGTTCTTCTGTAGTGTAGTTCTACTGTAGTGTAGTTCTACTGTAGTGTAGTTCTGTAGTGTAGTTCTACTGTAGTGTAGTTCTACTGTAGTGTAGTTCTACTGTAGTGTAGTTCTACTGTAGTGTAGTTATTATGTAGTGTAGTTATTCTGTAGTGTAGTTATTATGTAGTGTAGTTATTATGTAGTGTAGTTCTACTGTAGTGTAGTTCTACTGTAGTGTAGTTCTACTGTAGTGTAGTCTACTGTAGTGTAGTTCTACTGTAGTGTAGTTCTACTGTAGTGTAGTTCTACTGTAGTGTAGTTCTACTGTAGTGTAGTTCTGTAGTGTAGTTCTATAGTGTAGTTCTACTGTAGTGTCGTTCTTCTGTAGTGTAGTTCTTCTGTAGTGTAGTTCTGTAGTGTAGTTCTGTAGTGTAGTTCTACTGTAGTGTAGTTCTGCTGTAGTGTAGTTCTGCTGTAGTGTAGTTCTGTAGTGTAGTTCTGTAGTGTAGTTCTGTAGTGTAGTTCTGTAGTGTAGTTCTACTGTAGTGTAGTTCTGCTGTAGTGTAGTTCTGCTGTAGTGTAGTTCTGTAGTGTAGTTCTACTGTAGTGTGGTTCTACTGTAGTGTAGTTATTCTGTGGTGTAGTTATTCTGTGGTGTAGTTCTACTGTAGTGTAGTTCTACTGTAGTGTAGTTCTACTGTAGTGTAGTTCTACTGTAGTGTAGTTCTGTAGTGTAGTTCTACTGTAGTGTGGTTCTGTAGTGTAGTTCTGTAGTGTAGTTCTACTGTAAAGTATTTAAACTGGAACAATCAATTCAGTAATCAATTCAATATATCCAATTAACAGATTAAGAGTTTAGAAAAAAGCTTTTTATTTTTCTGTAACATTCAAAGTCAGCAGGCTTTGTATTCTTGAGACCTTAGTCACTCCAAAAGTGAACCACCTGGGAAAACTTCCCCCGAACATAATGAGATGGAGGACATTCATCATCTGTCTATGACCTTAAGTCAAGTAAGTCCCATTAAATCCTCAGAGGTACACCAAGATAGCCAGAAGCATCTCATACACTTATTTTCTCTGATCTGCAACTATTCTGTTGTGTACATAGAACTTTACTATTCTGTTGTCACCATAGAACTGTCCTGCTCTCCAGTCCCTGTTTACTAGTTCTTGGGGAGAAGCAGCATTTCTCACAGTCTTGTTTTCCAGGCGTTTTTCCCAGTCGGATAAAATTCATCAAGGAATCTTCAACTGCATCCACCTCTATTGTCGACCAAAACCTTGTTGTTCCTTTGGCACATTTGGAAAGAGATGACATTATGAATGACTACATTAAATAAAGGTTGAGTACAACACAGTACTTGAACATCTCTCTGTATTAAGTCTACCAGGTTGCAGCTGTATCTGCAGAGAGTGTTGAGGTTAAACTAACAATCCCAACTAAACAACTACATAGATAAGGATGTGAGAGGAGAATGTGCAATGCTGACATCAAGGCAGACTCAATCTGTATGGAATCTAACCCCAACAATCTGTATGGAATCTAACCCCAACAATCTGTTTGGAATCTAACCCCAACAATCTGTATGGAATCTAACCCCAACAATCTGTATGGAATCTAACCCCAACAATCTGTATGGAATCTAACCCCAACAATCTGTATGGAATCTAACCCCAACAATCTGTATGGAATCTAACCCCAACAATCTGTATGGAATCTAACCCTAACAATCTGTATGGAATCTAACCCCAACATTCTGTATGGAATCTAACCCCGACAATCTGTATGGAATCTAACCCCGACAATCTGTATGGAATCTAACCCCAACAATCTGTATGGAATCTAACCCCAACAATCTGTATGGAATCTAACCCCAACAATCTGTATGGAATCTAACCCCAACAATCTGTATGGAATCTAACCCCAACAATCTGTATGGAATCTAACCCCAACAATCTGTATGGAATCTAACCCCAACAATCTGTATGGAATCTAACCCCAACATTCTGTATGGAATCTAACCCCAACAATCTGTATGGAATCTAACCCCAACAATCTGTATGGAATCTAACCCCAACAATCTGTATGGAATCTAACCCCAACAATCTGTATGGAATCTAACCCCAACAATCTGTATGGAATCTAACCCCAACAATCTGTATGGAATCTAACCCCAACAATCTGTATGGAATCTAACCCCAACAATCTGTATGGAATCTAAGCCCAACAATCTGTATGGAATCTAAGCCCAACAATCTGTATGGAATCTAAACCCCAACAATCTGTATAAAATCTAACCCCAACAATCTGTATGGAATCTAACCCCAACATTCTGTATGGAATCTAACCCCAACAATCTGTATGGAATCTAACCCCAACAATCTGTATGGAATCTAACCCCAACAATCTGTATGGAATCTAACCCCAACAATCTGTATGGAATCTAACCCCAACAATCTGTATGGAATCTAACCCCAACAATCTGTATGGAATCTAACCCCAACAATCTGTATGGAATCTAACCCCAAAAATCTGTATGGAATCTAACCCCAACAATCTGTATGGAATCTAAGCCCAACAATCTGTATGGAATCTAACCCCAACATAAGGGAACTATTTTACGGGAGCCGTATGGTTAGTGAAAAAAGTCCCATTGCAAATGTACGGTCCCTTACTAGACGTTCGGCGACGTTTCTAAAAATCGCAGACGGCGTCGGGCCGTAGGCGGGGGAGAGATCTTTCGGGAAGTCATCGAAGAAAATGTCTCGGACGTTCGGTTTCCGTTTTATAAAATAACAAATTTAGGACATTTTTCCGCATTCTCGAAAATTCCCACAAGAGGGAAAATAAATCATATTGCAAGCGCACGAGCACGTGGCAAACGCGCACAGCCTTTTCTCCGAAACGGAAAATATTTCGAAGACGAAACTTGGCGAGCGTAGGTTTGGAGTAATGGGCAGTTGGCCCCGAACAAGATGGCGTCGAGGCCTCAGCGCTTTTTGAGTTATGGCCATTTTTCTGGGATTAAAGGTCAAAACCCAAAGTAGGGTGCTAATTTGACCACTTCACGTCAAAGTACATAAGCATACGGTGTCAGGAAAAAAAGAACCAGCCATTTATCTATCGTAATTTAAGAGAAATCGTACATTGACCATTTGGTCATGTTCACAAAGAGGAATTTGTTAACCAAAAAACTCACAGATCCAGTTGCAGTGTGTTCAGACGCACATTTTTAAAGTGGGTCTCGAAGCTCTGCGAGAATTCTGTGATTTTATGTGATTTTATGAAGTAACACACACTCATTTAACCCTCTGTTAATAAGTCAGTTCTTAACATAAAGACTTAAAGCTCAATATTATATAAGAGCCTACCCCAAGGAGGGTATGTGTTCACGTTCAGCTTCCTGTGTAAACCTGAAGTACCTTAAAATGGTGCCATAGGGTCAGGTTTGAAGGGTAATAAAGGTCAGATCTTTTCAAAACTTCACTTGTGTGATTAGACAACCCTCATGAACTGTAATCAGTAATTTCTCCCAACAGATGTCAAAGAAAAGCTCTCTCACACAAACACACACACACAAAAAGCAAGGATGGAGTGAAAAAGTACGGTGCTTGAAGACACACAAAGCCTGCAATGGCATTCCCATTATCTCTAGGCCGTGCCGAGTTCAACGAGATGCCCCGCTTGACCGTAGCTCGCTCGGTCTGAGCGCAGCGACCATTACAAGAAGACGGACCCAAATGACCTTTGACCTCAATTTCAATTTTATTTGCTTTTGGGAGACAGAGAGAGAACCGTTAAGGTTAGAAGCACAATTTGACCTCAGGAATGTTCTTAAGGTCCTCCCGATCTGTGCAAGCCTAACATTGACCCTGTGGCATTAACCCTTAACAGTTAAAAGAAGGTGTTTACATCAAACAGTTTACAATGACATGTCTCCCCATTGGAATACATTGACTGCACCTCTAAATTCAACCTGAAGCCTATGTGGGTTATGAATGTCTTATGAACCTGTCTTTGATGTCAGTCCATCAGGCCACCGTGAGGTCTACCTGTGTCGATTCTAAGCTTCCTGGAGCAACCGGAAGTGATTAAATTCACCCTAAAAGTGTTTTGATTTACATAGCCTGCAATTGTGAAAATCACTGCATTCAAACCTGTGTAGATCAGTCAATTTTTAACATACAGACTTAAAACTCAGGATTCTGTAACAGCATACTCCATTCAAGATATGTTTTTATTTATAGCTTCCTGTGACAACCGGAAGTGCCTTAAGTTGGTGTCATAGATGCAGTATTGAAGGGTTAAATGGTCAGAACTTTTCAAAACTTCATTTGTGTGATTAGACAACCCTCATGAAGTGTAAATCAGTCATTTCTCCCAAAAGATGTCAAAGAAAAGTTCTCACACACACACACAGCAGGGATGGAGTGAAAAAGTACGGTGCTTAAAGACACACAACGCCTGCAATGGCATTACCATTATCTCCAGGCCGTGTCGAGTTCAACGAGATGCCCCGCTTGACCGTAGCTCGCTCGGTCTGAGCGCAGCGACCGTTACAAGAAGACGGACCCAAATGACCCTTTGACCTCAATTTCAATTTTATTTGCTTTTGGGAGACAGAGAGAGAACCGTTAAGGTTAGAAGCACAATTTGACCTCAGGAACGTTCCTATGGTCCTCCCGATCTGTGCAAGCCTAACATTGACCGTGTGGCATTAACCCTTCACAGTTAAAAGAAGGTGTTTACATCAAACAGTTTACAATGACATGTCTCCCCATAGGAATACATTGAGTGCTCCTCTAAATTCAACCTGAAGCCTATGTTGATTATGAATGCCTCATGAACCTGTCTTCAAAGACAATCCATCAGGCCACTATGAGGTCTACCTGTGTCGATTCTAAGCTTCCTGGAGCAACCGGAAGTGGTTAAAATCACCCTAAAAGTGTTTGCCATACCCAACCTGCAGTTTGAGAGAAATAGTGCATTCAACCCTATGTAAATCAGTCAATTTTTAACATACAGACTTAAAACTCAGGATTCTATAAAAGCCTACTCCAGTGATGATATGTGTTTATTTTTAGCGTCCTGTGCAAACCGGAAGTGCCATAATTGGTGTCAAATGGGCTGTTTCGAAGGGTTAAAAATGTCAAATCTTTCCAAAACTTCATATAGGTGAATAGACAACCCTCATGAACTGTAAATCAGTCATTCGTCCCATCAGATTTTTTTTTTTAAATTACACACCCACACAGAAAGGATGGAGTGACACACTGAGGGGCTTAGAGGCAGACAGTGCCTGCAATAGTTACTTCTGTTCCAACTTTTAAAGAACCGTCAGACCTAGAGTTCTGAAACTTTACAAACCTGTTCTAGACCTCAGGTCGATTGTGCACGGTGAGTTATGTGGCTCTAGGAGGTTCTCGGACCGATAAAAAGCCTTGTGTATTTGCAATGTTTTCAATTCATTTTGAGCTCAACGAAAACGCCGACATTTAGAAAAGTCCCAGAGTCGCAAGACTAGGTGCATTGAAACCGGCTCGGCTCATAGAGACAGACCCCAACGATTCTGTCCGATTGCTCATTCAAGCACCCCGTAGCAAGGCATTGAACAAAGTGGATTTTCAGCACCAATTAGGGTTTTGCTCGGGGACCAAATGACTTATCGAGCCGAAACTTGGGATTCGAGGTCGCCTCACATAGGACTAAACATAATGTGAGAACTGGACCCGCAGCTAGAACATAACTACGTATTATTTGTTTTATTATGGTTTAAATGGAAGATGCTGTGAATTTTGGGCCTGCTCTGAAATATGTGATAGTTGGCTTCTAAAGGAGTTGGAAAAAGTGAGTTTGGATTCAGATGGTATCAGTTTGGTGTCTGAAATATCAAATTGACTGATGCACACTGACTTGCTAGTTGACTTTTGTACATTTGCAACATGACAAACCTGAAGTGGTTAAAATCACCCTAAAAGTGTTTTGCCATACTCAACCAGCAGTTTGTGATATATAGTGCATTCAACCCTGTGTAAATCAGTCAGTTCTTAACGTATAGACTTAAAACTCAGGATTCTGTAAAAGCATACCCCGATCAGGATATGTATTTACTTATAGCTTCCTGTGCCAACCGGAAGTGCCTTAAAATGGGGTCACAGGTGCTGTTTCGAAGGGTTAAAAAAGTCAGATCTTTCCAAAACTTTAAGTGTGTGATTAGGCAACCTTCATGAACTGTAAATCAGTAATTTCTCTAAACAGATGTCAAAGAAAAGCTCACACACACACACACAAGTCCAAACTGTTTGTGCACAGCAAGGATGGAGTGAAAAAGTATGGTGCTTAAAGACACACAGAGCCTTAAATGCTTTTAGGGGGGATCCGGACTTCCATACCCGCTCTGGGAGCACTATACTACGGCCACAAATCAATGGGTGCTGGCCTGAGTGATTTATGGAGCTTTTCAAAAAAAGTCAGAAAGTATTCTGGTTTTTTTTCTGGAAAATATTTTATGTTTTTTCTTCTCGAGTCAATGGCCTGAGTGATTTATGGAGTTTTTCCAAAAAACTCGAAAAATATTCTAAGTCCAAACTTTTCGTGCACCTGGTATTTTTTTTAGGTTACCACGTGCCAGTTTTCAAGACGGTTGAAATTGCTTTTAGGGGGCATCCAGACTTCCATACCCGCTCTGGGAGCACTATTCTACGGACAAAAATCAATTGGTGTTTTTTCTTCTGGAATTTTTTTAGTTTTTTCTTCTTCTCGAGTCAATGGGGTCCGGCCTGAGTGATTTATGGAGGTTTCCAAAAAAAGTCGAAAAATATTCTATGTTTCATGTTTTGGGTTACCAGGCGTCATTTTTCAAAACGGTTTTAAATGCTTTTAGGTGTCATCCAGACGTCCATGCCCGCTCTGGGAGCACTATACTACGGCCACAAATCAATGGGTGC
Source organism: Salvelinus namaycush (assembly GCF_016432855.1). Taxonomy (NCBI): domain Eukaryota; kingdom Metazoa; phylum Chordata; class Actinopteri; order Salmoniformes; family Salmonidae; genus Salvelinus; species Salvelinus namaycush. The sequence goes on along the minus strand of NW_024057730.1, from coordinate 14,202 downwards.
TGGCCTGAGTGATTTATGGAGGTTTTCAAAAAAAGTCAAAAAATATTCTGTTTCATGTTTTGGGTAACCACGCACGATTTTCAATACAGTTTTAAATGCTTCATTTTGGCCTTTTAAAAAAAAAGGTTATTTTCGAATATGAAATCCAAAAAGCACTTTTTTAAAGGGGGTGCTAAGTTTTTTCTTATTTATTCACATTTTTGACTTCATATTAAATCAGATTGCAAATGCACAAAACATATTCCTTAAGTACAAGTAAACATTTCAAAAAAAATTATGATAATAAAATGTGACTAAAGTATTTTCATACAGTTCTTATACATGTGTAATTGACATAAAAATCGAAAGAATTTCAAAAAACGGTCCAGAAAGCACTTTTTTAAAGGGGGTGATAAGTTTTTTCCACATTTTTAACATTTTTGACTTTTGACTTTCACTTCCTATGAAATCACATTCCAAATGCACAAAACATATTCCTTAAGTACAAGTAAACATTTATAAAAAATGATGATAATAAAATGTGACTAAAGTATTTTCATACAGTTCTTATACATGTGTAATTGACATAAAAATCGAAAGAATTTCAAAAAACGGTCCAGAAAGCACTTTTTTAAAGGGGGTGATACGTTTTTTCCAAATTTGACATTTTTGACTTTTGACTTCCTATGAAATCACATTCCAAATGCACAAAACATATTCCTTAGGTACAAATAAAAATTTCCCAAAAAATTATGTTAATAAAATTTGACAAAAGTATTTTCATACAGTTCTTACACATGTGTAATTGACATATAAATCGAAAGAATCCAGAAAGCACTTTCTTAAGGGGGTGATAAGTTTTTGCCAAAAATTTCAACATTTCAAAATTTTACTCTTGGGTCTTGACTTGAGTTACAATAGGCCTATGAAAAATTAGGCTAGAGCGCACTCGCCCACTATAGGATTTTTGGGGTGTTACACAGCTCATTTGCAATATGGCATTTGCCATCAACTTTGGATGAAACACCGCCAGAAGGAGTGTATTTGTCCATCGTGTATATGGTCCGCTCGGTGCCAATAACTTGCCATGTTATTTTGTACAATTGGGGGGGGAGTTCCCTTACAATCTGTATGGAATCTAACCCCAACAATCTGTATGGAATCTAACCTCAACAATCTGTATGGAATCTAACCCCAACAATCTGTATGGAATCTAAGCCCAACAATCTGTTTGCAATGTGAACCTTCTAATAAAATAAAATCAATCAAATCAAATCAAGTTTATTTTATATAGCCCTTCGTACATCAGCTAATATCTCGAAGTGCTGTACAGAAACCCAGCCTAAAACCCCAAACAGCAAGCAATGCAGGTGTAGAAGCACGGTGGCTAGGAAAAACTCCCTAGAAAGGCCAAAACCTAGGAAGAAACCTAGAGAGGAACCAGGCTATGAGGGGTGGCCAGTCCTCTTCTGGCTGTGCCAGGTGGAGATTATAACAGAACTATGCCAAGATGTTCAAAATGTTCATAAGTGACAAGCATTGTCAAATAATAATCATGAATAATTTTCAGTTGGCTTTTCATAGCCGATCATTAAGAGTTGAAAACAGCAGGTCTGGGACAGGTGGCGGTTCCATAACCGCAGGCAGAACAGTTGAAACTGGAATAGCAGCCAGGCCAGGTGGACTGGGGACAGCAAGGAGTCATCATGCCCGGTAGTCCTGACGTATGGTCCTAGGGCTCAGGACCTCCGAGAGAGAGAAAGAAAGAAAGAGAGAAGGAGAGAATTAGAGAGAGCCAAGATTTTCAAAATGTTCATAAATGACAAGCATGGTCAAATAATAATCAGGAATAAAAGTCAGTTGGCTTTTCATAGCCAATCAACCTGTTAGGGCTGTAGGGGGCTGTATTGGAAAAACTGGAAAATATGTGCAAATTTTCAAACGGCCTCTTAATCAATTTTTGCTCTTACAATATGCATATTGTTAATACTATTGGATAGAAAACAGTCTCTAGTTTCTAAAACCGTTTTAATTTTTTCTCTGAGTGGAAAAGAAGTCCTTTGGCAGCACTTTCCCCGACCAGGAAGTAAAATGCAAGATGTTTATGCTCGCTTCAACGCTCTGCCTATACATGGTCATGCCACCTATGACCCGAAACACACCTCGTACGCCTTCCTCTGGGTGTCAAGAGGACGTCAGAGGAGAAATTTTGTGTTTATCTTGTTCTGACGTGAAATAAGACCTATTTCTTTGACGTGACCGTCAATTTCCGGAAGTCAGAAGCGCGCGACTTGGGAGAGATATTATGTTTTGTTTTGCTGCCGTTTCGGATGTGAACTATCTCCAGCTCGGATTTGATTTGATAAATGAGACCATGTCATCGTAATGTATGTTTTTTCAATATAGTTTAATCAGATTATTTGAATTCTTTCGGGAGTTTTGCCGTGTTCCGTTCTGTTTACTTTGTTTACGTTGGAGAGATCCGTGCCACTCGACTAGTACCCACAGTCTCATCAGAGTCTGGCTCCTTGGTCTGAGTCTCATCAGAGTCTGGCTCCTTGGTCTGAGTCTCATCAGAGTCTGGCTCCTTGGTCTGAGTCTCATCAGAGTCTGGCTCCTTGGTCTGAGTCTCATCAGAGTCTGGCTCCTTGGTCTGAGTCTCATCAGAGTCTGGCTCCATGGTCTGAGTCTCATCAGTCTGGCTCCTTGGTCTGAGTCACATCAGAGTCTGGCTCCTTGGTCTGAGTCTCATCAGAGTCTGGCTCCTTGGTCTGTCTCATCAGTCTGGCTCCTTGGTCTGTCTCATCAGTCTGGCTCCTTGGTCTGAGTCTCATCAGTCTGGCTCCTCGGTCTGTGTCTCAGCAGATTCTGGGGTCTGAGTCTCTGCAGACACAGTCTCAGCAGACACTACATCATTGGCCTGAGTCTCATCAGAGTCTGGGGTCTGAGTCTCTGCAGACACAGTCTCAGCAGACACTACATCATTGGCCTGAGTCTCATCAGAGTCTGGCTCCTGGGTCTGCGTCTCAGCAGAGTCTGGCTCCTGGGTCTGCGTCTCAGCAGAGGTCGCCCCGGCTGGGGCCGACACAGGCTCTGTGTCATCTGTGGTGGGGGAATTAGGCACAGTGCATACCGTCCCAGAACAGGCAGCATCCTCTGTATACTGGTACTCTGGCTCAGCAGATACACATGGTTCAGTATCAGGGTCTTGTTGGACTCCAGCCACTCTGGTACTTTTTTGTTTGATAGGTACACTATGTTTGACTGGAGAGGATACCCTTTCCGCGACATGTTTGGGTACAGAATTGTGACAGTCCTCCTTGTCATCATCGCTAGTGTGAACAGAGTCACTGGAGGAACTTGTGTTGCTTTCATCTCCGCTATCATCTGCACCGGGTTCTGTAGGTACTTTAGCCCCGATTCCACTGCTGGAGTCATCGCTTTCATCTCCGCTATCATCTGTACTGGGTTCTCTAGGTAGGCTAGCCTCCTCATTGGTAGCTGTGACATGGTGTAGAACCGCTGATGTGCTATTGTCTACTTCTTCACTGTTGTTTGGTCTCCTGTTGAACATCCAGGCCCTCTTTCTGCAACCACTTTTAACGCTCGACTGAGAACCAGGCTGATTGTAGGACATGTCGACAGATCTCTTCTTAATATTGTCCACAGTCACAGGTTTCTGATGTGGGCCAGTGGACGGTCTATGTGATCTAGGCATGCTGTGGCTTTGTGAAGCAAACCTGTTTTCATATCTGCCAATCTTTGCTGATGTGACCCTGCTACCAAGACCACCATTGCGGCCGCTACTACAGGAGACTTCGGGACACAACCTTTGAGCATTAACCTGATCAGGACCAGGGGGTGCTGTTTTCACTTTGGGAAAAATCGTATGCAATTTAAACGGCCTCGTACTCAATTCTTGCTAGTACAATATGCATATTATTATTACTATTGGATAGAAAACAACCTCTAGTTTCTAAAAACGTTTGAATTTTTTCTCTGAGTGGAACAGAAGTCATTTGACAGCACTTTCCCTGACCAGGAAGTAGAATTGTCATGTTTTGTCTTTGATCATCATGTCTTGTCCCTGTGCTTCCCTCTGCTGGTCTTATTAGGTTCTTTCCCTCTTTCTATCCCTCTCTCTCCCCCTCCCTCTCTCCCTCTCTCGCTCTCTCTCTCTATCGTTCCGTTCCTGCTCCCAGCTGTTTCTCATTCTCCTAAACTACCTCATTTACTCTTTCACACCTGTCCCCTATTTTGCCCTCTGATTAGAGTCCCTATTTCTCCCTCTGTTTTCCGCTTCTGTCCTTGTCGGATTCTTGTTTGATGTTTGCTGTTCTGTGTCCTTGTTCCGCCCTGTCGTGTTTTTTGCCTTCTTCAGATGCTGCGTGTGAGCAGGTGTCTATGTCAGCTACGGCCAGTGCCTTCCTGTAGCGACCTGCAGTCTGTGGTCGCGTCTCCAGTCGTTCCTCTCTACTGACGAGAGGATTTCAGTTTCCTGTTTCGGATTTACCTTTGATAATATCCAGGAGTATCATTATTTGTTTAAGACTGGAATAAAGACTCTGTTTCTATTACGTCGCTTTTGGGTCCTCATTCACCAGCATAACAAGAATGTCAGAAATCTATGCTCTCTTCAACGGTCTGCCTATACATGGTCATGATACGTAGGACCCTACGTACACTTCATACGCCTTCCTCTGGGTGTCAAGAGCATGTGAGAGAAGAAATTTTGTGTTCATCTTGTTCTGAGGAGGAATAAAAGCTATTTCTTTGACGTGACCGTCTACTTCCGGAACTCTGAAGCGCGCGACTTGGGAGTGACATTGCGTTCTGTTTTGCTGCCGTTTCGGACGACAACTATCTCCGGGTCGGATTTTATTTGATAAATGTCACCATATCATCGTAATGTATGTTTTTTCAATATAGTTTAATCAGATTATTTGAATTTTTTTCGGGAGTTTTGCCGTGTTCCGTTCTCTGACTTTTTTTTACGTTGGACAGATCCGTGCCAGTCGACCAGTACCTATGCTAAATGAAGATGGAAAGTTGCCATTCTGAATGGATTGAACGACTCTTCTGGACTAAGGATACCTTGATCAACATTCTGATGAAAAATCAGCAAAAGTAAGACCAAATTTATAATGTTATTTCATATATCTGTCGTGCATGTCAACTGGTCGCGCGCGCCCAAGTGTGTCTGTCTGGCGTGGCTATGCTAATTTAGCGCTACATTTTGTTTTCGCTGTAAAACATTTAATAAATCGGAAATATTGTCTGGAATCACAAGAATCCTGTTTTTCAATTGCTGCACAGTATGTATTTCTCAGAAATGTTTTATGAGGAGTAATTAGGTATTTGATGTTGGTGTCTGTAAATGTTATGGCTGCTTTCGGTGCAATTTCTGATTGTAGCTGAAATGTAATTTATGATTTATACCATAAATATGCACATTTTTCAAAAAAAACATATGCTATACAATAAATATGTTATCAGACTGTCATCTTATGAAGTTGTTTCTTGGTTAGTGGCTATATATATCTTCATTTGGTCGAATTAGTGATAGCTGGTGATGGAGGTAAAAACTGATTGGTGTTAGAAAGTGGTGTCTTTTGCTAAGGTGGTTAGCTAAGAGATTTACATATTTTGTCTTCCCTGTAAAACATTTTAAAAATCGGACATGTTGGCTTGATTCACAAGATGTCTGCCTTTCATATGCTGTATTGGACTTGTTAATGTGTGAAAGTTAAATATTTTAAAAAAATGTTTTTTTTTAATTTGCCGCTCTGCCTTTTAAATGGAATGCGGGAGGAGTGCCGCTAGCGGCACCCCTGGCCTAGAAAGGTTAAGAGTTGAAAGCAGCAGGTCTGGGACAGGTAGGGGTTCCATAACCGCAGGCAGAACAGTTGAAACTGGAACAGCAGCAAGGCCAGGTGGACTGAGGACAGCAAGGAGTCATCATGCCCGGTTTGCCGTGACGTATGGTCCAAGGGCTCAGGTTCTCAGAGAGAGAGAAAGAAAGACCTTTTAAATGAAGTTCCCTTCCCCAGGTAAAACAATGTAAAGTGTGGTAATCCTTCTGTGTTATCATCTATCCTGACACACTAGTTCCAGATCTAACGTCTCTACTTGTGTCCAATCCAAACTGATCCGTTCTGTGCTGGCATGGTTGGAAATACACTAACTGATGCAGACAGGATTGATCTGGACCAGCACAGAACCATACGTTGACACTACAGAGTGAAAATGCACTGACTGAAGGCAGCAGGAAACATGCTAACCGTGTGAGCCTCTCTTGTCCCAGCTTTCCCTTGGTCATTGGCTGTTGTCCCAGCTTCCCCTTGGTCATTGGCTGTTTTGCCCAATCTTCTCTCCTGGAAAACATCAGTGTAAAACATGTCATTTTCCAACGGGACATTGTAGTTCAGAATAGGTCCATGTGTATGTGAGGTATAGACATACCTGTCAGATGTTCTTCATAGGAATTGTTTTCCTCTGATGATCCTGATGCCCTGAGACATAATCATCTCCACTGTTGTCAACGCTGGTTATTGAGTCATCAGTCTTGTATCCAAGCAGAGCTTTGGTCAACTGTGTTGAAGAAAACAAGGATCTTGGAGAACTAGACAGACGACACAGAAAGTATTTGGACACCGACACATTTTGATTAGTTATGGCTCTGTGCTCCTCTACTTTACATGTTGTTATAAAACAATGAATATGGGATGAAAGTGCAGACTGTTTGATTTATAAAACTGATTCACAAGAACGTACAGTGCTGGTGTTGAATGACACTAACTTACGTATATACTGTCTGTTCTGATCAACGGTGGTGCATCATCCAACACATGGACTATCGACCCAGAGGTACTGGAGCCTCAGAGGTACTGGAGCCTCAGAGGTACTGGAGCCTCAGAGGTACTGGCAGCCTCAGAGGTACTGGCAGCCTCAGAGGTACTGGCAGCCTCAGAGGTACTGGCAGCCTCAGAGGTACTGGCAGCCTCAGAGGTACTGGAGCCTCAGAGGTACTGGCAGCCTCAGAGGTACTGGAGTCTCAGAGGTACTGGCAGCCTCAGAGGTACTGGCAGCCTCAGAGGTACTGGAGCCTCAGAGGTACTGGCAGCCTCTGAGTTACTGGCAGCCTCTGAGGTACTGGCAGCCTCAGAGGTACTGGCAGCCTCAGAGGTACTGGCATCCTCAGAGGTACTGGCATCCTCAGAGGTACTGGCAGCCTCAGAGGTACTGGAGCCTCAGAGGTACTGGAGCCTCAGAGGTACTGGTAGCCTCAGAGGTACTGGAGCCTCAGAGGTACTGGAGCCTCAGAGGTACTGGAGTCTCAGAGGTACTGGAGCCTCAGAGGTACTGGCAGCCTCAGAGGTACTGGAGCCTCAGAGGTACTGGCATCTTCAGAGGTACTGGCAGCCTCGGTGTCTGACATCTAAGGATAAAATAAAATGATATTAGTCAGGTGTAAATTAGGCAACAGGACATGATAACGATTCAACCAGCCCCAGTATCCTCATTCTAAATAACTGACCAACCTGAACTTGGGGATTTATCATTTCCTTTTCAAATCTGGCCTCCCAAGTTAAATGATGTTTCTTTAGAGTTTCCATGCATCTTCTTATCCTCTGCAAAGCCTTTGAAAAGGAAGACAAGATACAAAAATAATAGTTGAGACTTAATAGAATGACAAGATTGGCTCACAACATAGAGGACGGGCTGTGGGACACCAATGACTGTTATCATTGACTAATAGAGGTGCTGTGGGACACCAATGACTGTTATCATTGACTAATAGAGGTGATGTGGGACACCAATGACTGTTATCATTGACTAATAGAGGGGCTGTGGGACACCAATGACTGTTATCATTGACTAATAGAGGTGATGTAGGACACCAATGACTGTTATCATTTACTAATAGAGGTGATGTGGGACACCAATGACTGTTATCATTGACTAATAGAGGGGCTGTGGGACACCAATTACTGTTATCATTGACTAATAGAGGTGATGTGGGACACCAATGAATGTTATCATTGACTAATAGAGGGGCTGTGGGACACCAATGACTGTTATCACTGACTAATAGAGGGGCTGAGGGACACCAATGACTGTTATCATTGACTAATAGAGGTGATGTGGGACACCAATGACTGTTATCATTGACTTATAGAGGGGCTGTTGGACACCAATGACTGTTATCATTGACTAATAGAGGGGCTGGTCTGTGGGACACCAATGACTGTTATCATTGACTAACAGAGATGATGTGGGACACCAATGACTGTTATCATTGACTAATAGAGGGGCTGTGGGACACCAATGACTGTTATCATTGACTAATAGAGGTGATGTGGGACACCAATGACTGTTATCATTGACTAATAGAGGTGATGTGGGACACCAATGACTGTTATCATTGACTAATAGAGGGGCTGTTATCATTGACTAATAGAGGTGATGTGGGACACCAATGACTGTTATCATTGACTAATAGAGGAGCTGTGGGACACCAATGACTGTTATCATTGACTAATAGAGGGGCTGTGGGACACCAATGACTGTTATCATTGACTAATAGAGGTGATGTGGGACACCAATGACTGTTATCATTGACTAATAGAGGTGATGTAGGACACCAATGACTGTTATCATTGACTAATAGAGGGGCTGTGGGACACCAATGACTGTTATCATTGACTAATAGAGGTGATGTGGGACACCAATGACTGTTATCATTGACTAATAGAAGGGCTGAGGGACACCAATGACTGTTATCATTGACTAATAGAGGTGATGTGGGACACCAATGACTGTTATCATTGACTAATAGAGGGGCTGAGGGACACCAATGACTGTTATCATTGACTAATAGAGGTGATGTGGGACACCAATGACTGTTATCATTGACTAATAGAGGTGATGTGGGACACCAATGACTGTTATCATTGACTAATAGAGGGGCTGTGGGACACCAATGACTGTTATCATTGACTAATAGAGGTGCTGTGGGACACCAATGACTGTTATCATTGACTAATAGAGGGGCTGTGGGACACCAATGACTGTTATCATTGACTAATAGAGGGGCTGTGAGACACCAATGACTGTTATCATTGACTAATAGAGGGGCTGTGGGACACCAATGACTGTTATCATTGACTAATAGAGGGACTGTGTGACACCAATGACTGTTATCATTGACTAATAGAGAGGCTGTGGGACACCAATGACTGTTATCATTGACTAATAGAGGGGCTGTGGGACACCAATGACTGTTATCATTGACTAATAGAGGTGATGTGGGACACCAATGATTGTTATCATTAACTAATAGAGGTGATGTGGGACACCAATGACTGTTATCATTGACTAATAGAGGTGATGTGGGACACCAATGACCGTTATCATTGACTAATAGAGGTGATGTGGGACACCAATGACCGTTATCATTGACTAATAGAGGTGATGTGGGACACCAATGACTGTTATCATTGACTAATAGAGGGGCTGAGGGACACCAATGACTGTTATCATTGACTAATAGAGGTGATGTAGGACACCAATGACTGTTATCATTGACTAATAGAGGGGCTGAGGGACACCAATGACTGTTATCATTGACTAATAGAGGTGCTGTGGGACACCAATGACTGTTATCATTGACTAATAGAGGGACTGTGGGACACCAATGACTGTTATCATTGACTAATAGAGGGGCTGTGGGAAAACAGGTGATGTGGTGTCCCAAAAACACAAGGAAGAGGAAACATTGAATTATTAGAACATGAAGGACAAACAATACAGCATCAAGACACTATCAGACATGTATCAGTCTTTCTACAACAGAGTCATCCTTATGTGTCAGGGTGTCTACTACTACTATCAAACATGTATCAGTCTTTCTACAACAGATACATCCTTATGTGTGAGGGTGTCTAGTACTACTATCAAACATGTATCAGTCTTTCTACAACAGAGCCATCCTTATGTGTGAGGGTGTCTACTACTACTATCAAACATGTATCAGTCTTTCAGAGCCATCCTTATGTGTGAGGGTGTCTACTACTACTATCAAACATGTATCAGTCTTTCTACAACAGAGCCATCCTTATGTGTGAGGGTGTCTACTACTACTATCAAACATGTATCAGTCTTTCAGAGCCATCCTTATGTGTGAGGGTGTCTACTACTACTATCAAACATGTATCAGTCTTTAACAGAGCCATCCTTATGTGTGAGGGTGTCTACTACTACTATCAAACATGTATCAGTCTTTCTGTAACAGAGACATCCTTATGTGTGAGGGTGTCTACTACTACTATCAAACATGTATCAGTCTTTCAGAGCCATCCTTATGTGTGAGGGTGTCTAGTACTACTATCAAACATGTATCAGTCTTTCTACAACAGAGCCATCCTTATGTGTGAGGGTGTCTACTACTACTATCAAACATGTATCAGTCTTTCTACAACAGAGCCATCCTTATGTGTGAGGGTGTCTACTACTACTATCAAACATGTATCAGTCTTTCTACAACAGAGCCATCCTTATGTGTGAGGGTGTCTACTACTACTATCAAACATGTATCAGTCTTTCAGAGCCATCCTTATGTGTCAGGGTGTCTACTACTACTATCAAACATGTATCAGTCTTTCTACAACAGAGCCATCCTTATGTGTGAGGGTGTCTACTACTACTATCAAACATGTATCAGTCTTTCAGAGCCATCCTTATGTGTGAGGGAGTCTACTACTACTATCAAACATGTATCAGTCTTTCTACAACAGAGCCATCCTTATGTGTGAGGGTGTCTACTACTACTATCAAACATGTATCAGTCTTTCTGCAACAGAGCCATCCTTATGTGTGAGGGTGTCTACTACTACTATCAAACATGTATCAGTCTTTAACAGAGACATCCTTATGTGTGAGGGTGTCTACTACTACTATCAAACATGTATCAGTCTTTCTACAACAGAGACATCCTTATGTGTGAGGGTGTCTAGTACTACTATCAAACATGTATCAGTCTTTCTACAACAGAGCCATCCTTATGTGTGAGGGTGTCTACTACTACTATCAAACATGTATCAGTCTTTCTACAACAGAGACATCCTTATGTGTGAGGGTGTCTACTACTACTACTATCAAACATGTATCAGTCTTTCTACAACAGAGACATCCTTATGTGTGAGGGTGTCTACTACTACTATCAAACATGTATCAGTCTTTCTACAACAGAGACATCCTTATGTGTGAGGGTGTCTACTACTATCAAACATGTATCAGTCTTTCTGCAACAGAGACATCCTTATGTGTGAGGGTGTCTACTACTATCAAACATGTATCAGTCTTTCTGCAACAGAGACATCCTTATGTGTGAGGGTGTCTACTACTATCAAACATGTATCAGTCTTTCAGAGCCATCCTTATGTGTGAGGGTGTCTACTACTACTATCAAACATGTATCAGTCTTTCTGTAACAGAGACATCCTTATGTGTGAGGGTGTCTACTACTATCAAACATGTATCAGTCTTTCTACAACAGGGCCATCCTTATGTGTGAGGGTGTCTACTACTACTATCAAACATGTATCAGTCTTTCTACAACAGGGCCATCCTTATGTGTGAGGGTGTCTACTACTACTATCAAACATGTATCAGTCTTTCTACAACAGAGCCATCCTTATGTGTGAGGGTGTCTACTACTATCAAACATGTATCAGTCTTTCTACAACAGAGACATCCTTATGTGTGAGGGTGTCTACTACTACTATCAAACATGTATCAGTCTTTCTACAACAGAGCCATCCTTATGTGTGAGGGTGTCTACTACTACTATCAAACATGTATCAGTCTTTCAGAGCCATCCTTATGTGTGAGGGTGTCTACTACTACTATCAAACATGTATCAGTCTTTCTACAACAGAGACATCCTTATGTGTGAGGGTGTCTACTACTACTATCAAACATGTATCAGTCTTTCTACAACAGAGCCATCCTTATGTGTGAGGGTGTCTACTACTACTATCAAACATGTATCAGTCTTTCTACAACAGAGCCATCCTTATGTGTCAGGGTGTCTACTACTACTATCAAACATGTATCAGTCTTTCTACAACAGAGCCATCCTTATGTGTGAGGGTGTCTACTACTACTATCAAACATGTATCAGTCTTTCTACAACAGAGCCATCCTTATGTGTCAGGGTGTCTACTACTACTATCAAACATGTATCAGTCTTTCTACAACAGAGCCGTCCTTATGTGTGAGGGTGTCTACTACTACTATCAAACATGTATCAGTCTTTCTGTAACAGAGACATCCTTATGTGTGAGGGTGTCTAGTACTACTACTATCAAACATGTATCAGTCTTTAACAGAGCCATCCTTATGTGTGAGGGTGTCTACTACTACTATCAAACATGTATCAGTCTTTCTACAACAGAGCCATCCTTATGTGTGAGGGTGTCTACTACTACTATCAAACATGTATCAGTCTTTCTACAACAGAGCCATCCTTATGTGTGAGGGTGTCTAGTACTACTATCAAACATGTATCAGTCTTTCTACAACAGAGCCGTCCTTATGTGTGAGGGTGTCTACTACTACTATCAAACATGTATCAGTCTTTCAGAGCCATCCTTATGTGTGAGGGTGTCTACTACTACTATCAAACATGTCTCAGTCTTTCTACAACAGAGCCATCCTTATGTGTGAGGGTGTCTACTACTACTATCAAACATGTATCAGTCTTTCTGTAACAGAGACATCCTTATGTGTGAGGGTGTCTACTACTACTATCAAACATGTATCAGTCTTTCAGAGCCATCCTTATGTGTGAGGGTGTCTACTACTACTATCAAACATGTATCAGTCTTTCTACAACAGAGACATCCTTATGTGTGAGGGTGTCTACTACTACTATCAAACATGTATCAGTCTTTCTACAACAGAGCCATCCTTATGTGTCAGGGTGTCTATTACTACTATCAAACATGTATCAGTCTTTCAGAGCCATCCTTATGTGTGAGAGTGTCTACTACTACTATCAAACATGTATCACTCTTTCTACAACAGAGCCATCCTTATGTGTGAGGGTGTCTACTACTACTATCAAACATGTATCAGTCTTTCTACAACAGAGCCATCCTTATGTGTGAGGGTGTCTACTACTACTATCAAACATGTATCAGTCTTTCTACAACAGGGCCATCCTTATGTGTGAGGGTGTCTACTACTACTATCAAACATGTATCAGTCTTTCTGTAACAGAGCCATCCTTATGTGTGAGGGTGTCTAGTACTACTATCAAACATGTATCAGTCTTTCTACAACAGAGCCATCCTTATGTGTGAGGGTGTCTACTACTACTATCAAACATGTATCAGTCTTTCTACAACAGAGCCATCCTTATGTGTGAGGGTGTCTACTACTACTATCAAACATGTATCAGTCTTTCAGAGACATCCTTATGTGTGAGGGTGTCTACTACTACTATCAAACATGTATCAGTCTTTCAGAGACATCCTTATGTGTGAGGGTGTCTACTACTACTATCAAACATGTATCAGTCTTTCAGAGACATCCTTATGTGTGAGGGTGTCTACTACTACTATCAAACATGTATCAGTCTTTCAGAGACATCCTTATGTGTGAGGGTGTCTACTACTACTATCAACCATGTATCAGTCTTTCTACAACAGAGCCATCCTTATGTGTGAGGGTGTCTACTACTACTATCAAACATGTATCAGTCTTTCTGTAACAGAGCCATCCTTATGTGTGAGGGTGTCTAGTACTACTATCAAACATGTATCAGTCTTTCTACAACAGAGCCATCCTTATGTGTGAGGGTGTCTAGTACTACTATCAAACATGTATCAGTCTTTCTACAACAGAGCCATCCTTATGTGTGAGGGTGTCTACTACTACTATCAAACATGTATCAGTCTTTCTACAACAGAGCCATCCTTATGTGTGAGGGTGTCTACTACTACTATCAAACATGTATCAGTCTTTCAGAGCCATCCTTATGTGTGAGGGTGTCTACTACTACTATCAACCATGTATCAGTCTTTCAGAGCCATCCTTATGTGTCAGGGTGTCTAGTACTACTATCAAACATGTATCAGTCTTTCAGAGCCATCCTTATGTGTGAGGGTGTCTAGTACTACTATCAAACATGTATCAGTCTTTCTACAACAGAGCCAT